>NW_008589065.1:100399-127059 GCF_000691845.1 Merops nubicus
GACTGAAAGAATCACCTGAATGGAAACTTGGTTTGGAATGTGAAAGTCAAGAATTTTAACACGTTTTGTTCATCAAGTAGAAGGTTAGACAGTGATAAAAATATTTGCAGGGAAAAAAAAAAAAAAGCAGTAAGGTGAGAAAAAAGTTATAAGAGTCCAGGGCTGGAGAATGAGGCTTAACTAATGCAGACTAGACATAAGGCACATTTTTATCAAGGAGCATAATTAACAGTTGGAACAACTGAAGGGCTGCAGTGGTTTCTCTGTCACTAGAAAATATTGCTTGTTGTGTCTTAAGATGTCCTCCAGTTTAATCATGGCTTTTGGATTCAAAATGGGAGATAATAGGGATTCAGACAGTATGGAAGAGATGAAAATAAGTGATAACACTGCTGCTTGCCTACTGTTAAAAATCTATTAAGTTTATCAACTCTGATTTGCACGATATGTATTTTTTTTAAATTATTGTCAGAAGCAAAAATTATTTTTTTGGTTATATCTTTACATTTTAAATTTTGATTTATGACATAGAGAGTCTTTCAACTAATCTGAAATAACATGACTTTTAAAAAAAAAAGAATTATTAAAGACCCGTTTTAGTGTCAAACAGTTTTAACGCACCCAAGCTGCAGAGAAAAATATTCTAGGAGGCTTAAATAGCAACTTTCTCAATCTTCTTACAGTGAAGTACAAAACCCACCAGGTATAATTCTATATTTGTATGTATAATACACTATAAACATTAACGTTAGAGAAAATACCAATAGATCAAGGCTACATAAGAAGAATTCAAAATAAAATTATGAAATTAAACAATTCCTAAATGTAAAGTATTCTGAATAAAATTTTATTGTGCTTTTCCCCCAAATACATTTGTTCTATTTGCATTGAGATTGTTATGTTTGTAGAAGTACCTGTGTAATAGTATAATTTGTAACAGCTGTAATTGTGACTTCTCTGCATTTGGAAGGATGAGATCTGCATTCCAAGGGTTCAAACATCTTTGTTTCCTGCTTGAAATCACTTGTACTGTAGGTATAATGCTAACTGGATGTCATATATTCTTGTTTAGGTTTGTCAGTTGTTAAGTGTAATTAACAGTGGTATTGAAAAAGAGGAAAAGAAGAACTGAAAAGGCGAAACAATAGATGAAATAAGTTGAAGTCTGGAAACTCTTATTGCCAGGCCATAACCAGGTAAAGTTAAATGAAGACCAATTAGGCAGCCTCGGGGGAGTGGTTTAAAGGAATAGTTATCATCCTGCTTTGTCAGAAGACATGCAATAGCTGGTTCAACTTCTTCAGGCTCTGATCCATTAAATGACTGTTCCTGTAGTGATATAACTGCTCATACACATCCTCAGAGTAATATTTCCTCTGAGCTTCATCTTTTAGGTATTATTGTAACTTACAGGGGGTTTCACCCTTTGTGCATGTAAAGCCTCTCCTTGGGCTCAGATGTATGGTCAGTTAGACGGGCTGTGGTCATTGTCTGCACTTTGGTTTTACTTGATGTGTTTACCTTACTTACCACAGTGGAAGTACATATCTGCTCAGGTACCACAGAGCACCAACACCAAGGCTCCTTTACTCCTGTTCTAAGCTGAAGGGTGGAATGGTGATTGTAAAACTTCCATAATCTCTACTTCGGTCAGAAGGATCTGCAGATATTGCCTAGAAGGTCAGTGAATGTGATTTAAAAGTAGGTGTGGCTGCCAGTTACTTGAACTGTGAAACAGTGTGAGTATGTCTTTCTATTACCTCTGATAAAACAGATAATTTGGATTATGGGGAGGAAAAAAAAAGAAAAGAAAGCAAAGGTTTTACTGGTGATCAGTAAGTGTTTAAGTAAAATTAAATTTCTATTGATTTAAGCAGAAGGGAGACAGGAGTGATGTGAATTACGTAAGGAAGTATAATAGGAATTACACAGCTGCATTAATTTTATGTACTGGTAAATGTTTGAAATTCAATTTTGTTATACAGTGCTGCTGGGTGTAGTGCCATGAATAAACTCTTCGTCTGCAATGCCCACAGGACTGTGCCAGCTGATATATGTTTGGGGTTTGTTTTATTTGCTTGCCTTTTATTGTCACCTCATTCTCTCTTCTTCTCTCTCCTTTCCTCATGTTTGCTTTGCCCCTGTTGCATCTGATTGTAACCTGGGTTGTAAATTTTCTGAGGTAAGAGGCCATCCATGCAGTAGGTGTGTGTGTAGTGGCTGATGCAGTGGAGTACCACGTAATAATTCTTCATTATGAGGAGGCACTGGAATAGGTTTCCCAGGGAAGCTGTACATGCTCCATCCCTGGAAGTGTTCAGGACCAGCTTGGATGAGGCTTTGAGCAACTTGGTCTAGTGGGAGCTGTCCCTGCCTATAGCAGGGGGCTTGGAACGACCTGATCTTTAAGGTCCATTCTATGATTCTATGAATAATTCTATCAGTCGTGTTGGAGTACAGGGGACTGCCTATGCAGTTCTCCCCAGGGAATAAGGTTTGTAGGATTAGGTTGTTCATATCCAGCAGAATCCATAGCAGCTGGGCAAGAGCAGAAGATATATGGGAATTATTGCTTGGAGCGTATAGCTTTGGCTGGAAGGGTTGACAAGGGGAAAGGTAACCAAGCAGGTCTTTTCGTAAAGGTCTTGACTTTTACATTCTCATCTGGGGAAGGAGATGGCTTTGATTGCTGTAGAGGATGGATTTGGAAACAGATGTAGCTGAGAGTAAGATGGTTTGTGCTTCTAACCCTATACCACTGAAGTTGGTAGAATATTTACTTCTAATGTCCACAGATGACCTTATGGATCAGGTCCCACGGGAAGAGTGCTACCTCCCTGCTTCTCACTGTATGGCTCCTGGCAGATGGTTTGAGCTCCTCCACACCTAGAGCACATGGGGCTGTTCCTTTAGACAGTAAAAGTGTCTTTAGTCTTGAAAAGTGATGTATAACTGAACTGCTGCAAAACTCTGAACTCAGCTGGGAATTCAAACCTTCTTTTCTCGTTTAAGGAGCTGTGAGAGAGAACAGGGCAGGGACTGAGCAAAGTCACTGGCCTAAGTGTTGAGAGAGGTAACTTCTGGGGCATGGGAAAACCACAAGAGAAAATTATCCTTGGGAAGCAGCATTTACAGCACTGAGTGGTGCAAGAAAATAAAGGTGGAGGAAGTTTCTAGAGGAAGCCTCCTTTAAAATACTGCAGGTTTTGATGTGATAAGCATCATTCAAACAAACAGTTGCAAAATATGATAAAAATCACTTGAAATTTCACTGATTTTGCAGTAAAACTGAAAGTACTTCACTTTATAATAATTGTTCCTCTCATGCTTTTAAATCTTGTACTTGAGCTACAAGAGTATTCAGGTCAGGGTTGCATCCAGAAAACAGAGGCAAAAAGACAATGAAGCTCAACTAGAGGGATACTTTAATAATGAGCTAATTTGCAAACCAAAGCAAAACAAAAATAATTTTTGTCTAAGATTATTAGAAGATGCTAATTCTCTGCCTAAGATTATCTTTTTCTGTAACTTAAAAAAAAAATAAATAATTCAAATCTTCCTAATTAAATTTCGTGACTTGGCTCACGTGCTTGGTTGGTCTTTTTTTTGTCTGAGGACAATGTGCATGTGTTATTCAAATATGAGCTCCTCTGTAGTACAAACTCATAAACATTGTCCTGGTGGCACTAAACTAATGATAGTGCTCTTTGTCATAATTTTCTCTTGGTTTGTAGCTGTATTTAAAATAAGTGAGCAGCTTTTATGTAAGAGAAACAGGTGTGCAAATGGAGCCCTGCTAAGTGTACACAGCCTTCTAAAATTTGTGAGTGACTTAAAAAAACCAAACCAAACCAAACCAACCCCCACGGACTTCCAAACCTAGCAATTTAAAGCAATGTTGGATAGCAAGAGCATTTCTGTGGTCAGGTAAGGACACTCAGCATCAGAACTAGGCAAGGGAAGAATAGAGAGTATTCATTTGAATTAAAAATGTGAATGTATCCTTTGTTTCTGTAATAATTTTTATTTTCTGGAAATATTTGCCAGAGTTTTTTGAAAGCACCATTTTTTTAAAAAACAATCATGTTAGTGACTCCATGTATGTGTGCACACGAACACTTACAGTTGCTTGCAGACATATGTGAATCAACTGAAGTATTTTCATATATATTTGTAATTTTGCATTGACATTTTCTTCAGACATCATTGCACAGCTATCTTAAAGGCTCTAGAGCTTCGACGTGCCTCTTGCAGCCTATTGCTAATTTGTCTAATAAATGAGTCTTTGGCTCAAAGGACTATTCATATACTTAGTTTAGACATGGGCTTAAGAACTTGACAACTTGACTGAATTTGGTCTTTTGAGGTTGGACATCATTCTGTCCTAACATAGGAGAGCCTTATGCACTGTGAGCAATGGGGTATGGAACGTTAGCAGGCTAGCTGAATGCACTGTGTGCAGGAAGAAATATTTTGCATGAACTGTTAACCCAATTTGCACCACTTCACCCCTCCCAATTCATGAACAACCGCGTGTGCTAGCCAGCAGAGGAAAATATGGGTGAAATGATTGCCAGAAGTGTTTTAGTTTTGGAGTGCTTTCAAGTTTTTTAAATCATACAGCCCCATAGTATTTTATTTTTTAATGATTTGAAATGTTTTATAGTGTTCAGTTCTGTCCTAAGTATGTAGCTATGTTATGTGGTAGTATACATTTCAAGTCTTTTGTATTAGTAAAGTTCAAACATCATTAATATAACCCTTCATTTCAAAAACTATGCTTGCACCAAGGCAAATGCCAGCAAAGGCAGAAGCCCATTCTTTTTTTTTTTCTTTTTTAATACCTCGTGGCATCTTTTGTGAGGCAGCTCATCTTGTTTTGCCCTCCTCTTTATTTACAGACTATTCAGTCCGTGCCTGCTGCAGTGCTGGTGCTCTCAGTGTGATATCTCCTTCTTTCCATCTCCCAGGGCAAAGATGGAGCTAGGCTTTCTGTCAGCTGCCTGAGCTGTGGTTCCTGGGGAGTCCTCCAGCTTTGTCTTCTCCAATTCCTTCTGACTGCTGTGCTGCTGGCCAGGCCTGCTGGTGCACCGAACAGCTGACCCACCTTGAAGACTCTCTGTTGCCCACTCCCCTTTGGTTTGCTCATTAATTAGTGCCCTCTTGATGTTCTTATTTAAGCAAGCACTCTCTTAAGTCACTGATTGTGCCCCCTTCCTACATTTCTGATCAGTTCTTGAACCATGTGAGTCTGATCACCCTGTTGCACTCAGTAGAATACATCTCTCATTGCAGATGCCATCACTCTGCGATGCGATCCTTGCTGATCTGTCAAGGATCACACGAGCCAGGGCAGTCATGAATTTCCAGGGTTATTTGATGCTCCTATGCACAACATCAGAAAAAGCAATAGTGCAAGTGAGAGTACCTGGTGTTGGAGTGTTACTATTGGCTGTTGGAAAACTCAGATCCTCTGTTCTGCTTCCTGCCATTTTGACCTTAGGGTGATGTACTGTGCACCAGGTTTCAGAAGTGAAAGGTTGTGACTGACTGAAAAGAACCTTTGCAAAAATGTATTTAGTGCTGTTAAATCTGTGTGAGCCTTTGTTTTTTTATGCAGAGAAGCCAGAGGAATGGGACTATTACCCAAGGTCATGTGTTTATATGTCCTTTTTTTCAAGGTCTGTTTGCAAACATTGTAGGGCAAGTTTAAATGGTGCTGCTAAGCCAATCTTCCCATCTCTTTTATGAAGCAAGGGGTTTGACTGCTCTCAACTGGCATAAAACCCCTCTGCACTGAGAACAGCCAAATACTGCCTGGTTTGCAATCTGCAGAGCAGCAGATTTTTAAGCAAGAGTGTGCTGTCACTTTTGACTCTGGAAACTCTCTAATTTCTCATCCGTTTTATCCATGTGTGAGTTCTCCTCAACATGAACATTTGTACTTTAAGGTTTGGGGTTTTTTTTCCCCTCTTTTGATTTCGTCTCAGAATGTGTAATACTGAGTAATGCCAGTGCAGGAACATTTCTCAGTGCAGTGCTGTTTCTGCTGGCAGCCAGTGGCAGAGGTAACTATACCACATTGAGGTTCTTCCACCAGACATATGGCCTATAGCTGCTTTGTTCCTGAGCTTTGTCTTGGCACTAAAGAAGTTAGTTGTACCAAACCCTCATATTAGGCTCATGTTGCATTGTAGACATCCTGCTGCAAGAGGAAGATGGGATTTGTAGGCAATTGCCAAGGCCTAGGCTAATTTTGTAACAATGTCCCTCAAAGGGCAGGTGAACCATAGATGAATTTCTGGAGCCTTCTGCCTGCAGTAATGGTGTTCTTGGGTGCCTTTAAAAGCACGTGACTCTCCCAGAGCTGTCTCCAGTTGTTCCTCTGCAACTGTGAAAGAACCAGCCTGGGCAGTGAGTAAATCTGGCCTCAAAGCCATTGATAAAACACAAGTGGCCACTAAGTTCTCACTTACACTCTGATGGCATAGCAGGACACCAAGCTGATTGATGAAGAGACTAAAACATCTACAACATGTGTCATTTCTATGTTAACCTCATGCTGTTTTTCCAACAGACCTTCAGCTATTGTTTCATGAAGTGTATGTACTAGTCACTGTGGACAGATCTGTCCAGAAGCTGTACCAGTTACCTCTCGCTTCAGGGCTGAGGTGCAGTTACAGTTGGTTCAGTATTTGTGTTGTAAGGCATTTTATGAGACTGCCAGCAGAATTATTCCTCTGCAATTTGAGCAAATGTTGGCTCTAGTTTTTCTTAAAGCAATAATGCAGCTGCTTCTTCTGTCTTCTGGAACATAACCAGTCTTCTAGGGTTTGAGAAAACTTGATGTAATCAAAAGCTCTGCATTGTAGTATCTCTGAGTTATTATCTGAAGTCATTAAGCTTCAGTGATTAATCATTTTGTAACTTTTTGACTTAACCATCACTGGATATTTTTCTGTTGGATTTATTTTTGGATCTCTTGTAATTCACAACTGGGTAGGGTTTGGTTCATTAAATTGCAAAAGTTTTCAAGCCAATGCTTACATTGTCCATCAATATCTTGGCAGAATTATCCACGATTCTCCTTAATTGTGGGAAGCGGTGAGAATGGGCATCCAATTAGGGCACTCATTGTCTCAAACATCCATTCCTGTTTACGCTTCTTGGAAGCTTTCTCAATGTGCTGTGTTGTGCTGGCCTGAGAATCACACTGGTCCTGACCTACTTGGCCTGTTAATCTCACTCATCCTCTGTCTGTCCCTTTGTCAGACTTCTGTAGTCCATGATTCTGGGACAAAATATATAGATGCCTTTGTCCTTTGGATATTCCTTGAAATTCCAAATTTCTGGGCACTCTAAAACCAGCGAGCTTAATAGGTGAGTGAAAACACAAGCCTCTTGCAGTTATTGCTCATGAGAGAAAATTCTGCTTAACGAGGTATTTCTGCAGCATCCTGATGGCATGCCCCAAAGCACAATGCAGTGCACTGTGGAGATTATTTTACTGCTTGTGGTGTAGAGGCAATTTTTTTTTTTCCCCCTAAATGTTGAATCACCTGTCAGGTAGGATGGTTTTGCACTGAGCTGCACATGGCAGTGTTGCTCTGCACTGCAGGGATCCCTGAGGACCCTTAGGAACAATCAGTCATTGATTACTCACAGAAACCAAACGTGCTGGTGGCCAGAACAGCATCTCACACTGCACCAGGATGTAGGAGTGGATGTAGATCTCCACATGGCTGCCCATCCCAAGGAGAGGGTGTGGTTGTCTGGGCCTGCCCTTTCCTCAGGAGTGACCTTTTCTACACTAGAATTAATGCAATGGCACAGGTATGCCTGTGAAAGTTACAAGTACATTGCCACCATGGCATCCTGACTCCTGTGAGGATGGGTCTGGGGAGCTCCTTCTGGCTCACAGCCCCATTTGTCATTGCTAAAATCAGCGTTACGTCCTTTACCATGGGTGTCCAGTCTGCTTCTCTATCAAGATTCACAGATTAACAAGGTTCAAGACTATTTATTCCAATAATAATAATAATAATTTATGAGCCCCCTGTGCTAATTTCTGGACACCTAGTGAAATCACAGCAGCCTGGCATTGCAGGCTTGAGAAGTGCTGTTTAACTGCAGGAACTTGAAGCCCCTCACTAGAGACTGCTTGAATGATCGTGGCTTGAGTGCTGCCTGGGCAGACCCCTGTGGCAGACTAATACATTGAAAAAAGTAGGCTAGACACCACCTTTGCTTTGGGGTCCTGCGTTTTGAGGTATTTTGCTAGTGTAAAACAGCCAACATATACCCACACCAGATCCTAGCCCTGTTCAAGTGAAGCCAGATTTGGCTGAGCAATGACAACCCAACTGTCTACCTCTAACCTTGCTTTTGAAAACGTGACTGCAGCTTTCCTGTGTGTGCCTGTGGAAGTGCGTTTTTAAAATGCATCCATTTGAAATGTCCTTCTTAACTATAGCAAAAGTCCTATAGTTAAGGGATCTTGGTTTAGGGGAGAAGGGTTGATTAGAAATAATAATAAATTCTGCATAATATGTGGCCATGCCGCATTCAATCTGGTAAACCTCTTATGTCTCGCAACCCGATCATGAATTTTCTGTGTCAGTGGGTGTGTAATCACTCTTAATACAATGATTTACAGTTTGTGTGCAGACAACAGATAGATACACTCGAATTAGGAAGGACTACCCAGAAAATGTTATATTTATAATTAAATAACATTCCAACATTATATGTGCAGTGAGACTAAAATCTATTAGAAGTCGGGAAAATGTAGCAGTAATTTTCATCTGAAAATCTGTATCATTAAGGAATTGTCCAAGATTAGACCCCTACAAGCATTAGCTTGTGAACACTGGGGAAAAAAAAAAAAAGAGCAACAGCTTTAAGCATTAATGTGGTTAATCCCACAGCGTAGCACTTGGTTAGAGTCAGGATTTGGAATTATAGCTCAAATGGTGATATTTCCAGGGGAAGGTCAGTTTGAATCAGTGATAATACTTTACATTTTTACAGTGCCTTCTGAATAAGAACCTCAGAGGGGTTTATAGACATTAGAGAATTAAGGTTCTCAGATCTCTGCCAAGACTGCAGTTTTATCCCTGTTCTATAGAGGGGCAAAACAGAGTTAGGAAGAATTTAAGTGGCCCTGCTGTAACAGCAAAGGTTGGTGCTGTGCAGGGTGTTCCTGGATGAGCACAGCTCTCTAGGGGAGCATGGGCACAACTGTGGGGAGCAGGTAGAGCTGCTGGCAGCAACAAGGATATGGTGAGGGAGAACCTCAGGAGAATGAGTTTGGCACTGGTGTTTTGTGGCTAACAGCAGTTCCTTTTGTCTTGTTTTCTTGTGATGGGTTTTACTGCATCTCCTCAACATGGGCTTTGCATGGCACTTGCCATTCATGGTGGCTGAGCTGTTCCACTCTGTTCTCTGTCCTAGGAAAACCTGCTTAACTTTTACTAAGCAATACTTTCCAAAAGATCTTTAACTGTTGGAATGCAGTGGGAGACAGGTTTTCCCAACCTTTTTTTTTTTGGGGGGTGGGAGGAATGGAATTCTGAGCTGGACAGGAGTGCTGGTCTTACACAGCAGGAGAAAGAGGTAGGAGCTGAGGATACTGAGAAGCACCCTGCCTCAGAGTTCCATATTTCATCTTGGATATTGCTTCCAGTGTCTTAAAACAGAACTTATGTTTCAGACCGAGACTCAGTTGAAATCAAGGCTAATTAAAATGATGTCTAAATTAATAAATCATGGATATTCAGATCATGTTCATATAAGTAGTTTATATTATGGTGAACATAAATATTAGATTTAGCATTTAATGAACTACATTGATCAATATGGCCAGCAGGACTTGGGAAGTGACTGTCCCCCTGTACTCAGCAGGGGTGAGACTGCACCTCCAATACTGTCATCAATTTGGAGCACCCACTATAAGAAAGACATCGAGGTGCTTGGAGCGTGTCGAAAGATGGGCAATGCAGCTGGTGGAGGGTCTAGAGAACAAGTCCTGAGGAGCAGCTGAGGGAGCTGAGGTGGTTTAATCTGGAGAAAAGGATGCTCGGGGGAGATCTTATCACTCTACAGCTACCTCAAGAGAGGTTGTAGAGAGGTGGATGTTGCTGTCTTCTCCCAAGTAACAAGTGATAGGACAAGAGGAAATGAAGTCAAGTTTCACCAGGGGAGGTTTAGATTAGGTACTAGGAAAGGTTTCTTCACTAGAAGGGTGGTAAAGCATTGCAACAGTCTGCCTAGGGCAGTGGTTGAGTAATCATCCCAGGAGGTATTTAAAAGACGTGTAGATGTGATGTTTAAGGACATGGTTTAGTGGTGGACTTGGCAATGTTAGGTTTATGGTTGGACTTTGGTAATCTTAAAGGTCTTTTCCAACCTAAATTATTCTACGAAATTCTTGTGGCGATTGGAACTAATAGAATTTGTTAACCTTGATTCGCCCCAGCTTGACACCACATTAGACTATGAATTAATATAAAAGTGCCTAGAAGAATTTAATAATTAAGGAGCCATTGTGACTCCTTTGGCCTGTCAGATGAGTTGCTAACCCAGTGTCCTTTCTTTAGAGAGCAGCATTCGAAGCAGACCAACAATGTTCTGTGAAATGTGAACAGGGTGTTCTGTTCTGTGTGGTACCTCTCCCTGTACCAAGAGCATCCTGGACAGTTTGTGTGCATGCTGGTGGGATTCAGTTACATATGATACTGCCCAGAAACACTTCAGTCTTCTTCCTCCCTTCACTCCACCACAACCTTGAAGGAAGAATAGCTGGGAGCTTCTGTCTCTGTGATTCTCAGATATATGCAAGCACAGTGTGCTACAAAGATGTCCAGAAATGCGTGTGTGCAGATGTGCTGTCACCAGTAAATTCCATTGTCAACTACCTTTGGCTATTTTGCCACTTATATTGCAGAGGAGAAAGCCTGGAAACAGTTTCTCTTTGGCAGGCCAGAAGGCACAAAGGAAGAGTGGATAAGAGGAACTCAGGGAATTCAAGTCCTCTAAATGCTTTGCAAATAGATTTGTGGGGAAGGGAAAGGTCAGTATGCTGGAAGCCAGGTCCCTCTGGTGCACAGCTCTGGGGTATCCTCTGGGCCTAGTGACTAGAGTTTAAGCCCATGCAGCCCCATGGAAAGGTTTTAAATTCCATGTGGCATGTGCTAAGGGACTTTGGTTAAGGACTTCAGTGTGTCTTGTTCTACTCTGAGGTGTGTAATCCCTGGTACTGAACAACTGAAAGACATTTGGTAACTATAAAGATATTTCCAAGTGAAACTCTTTATTCTCTGGGGAGAAAAAAAATGGCAATAACAAAAATCTGCTGCTTTTTGAAAGCACTGAGCTTTGCTACCTAGTAAATGAAAGCTAGTAGTCCACTTGATCCATTAGATCAACTTGAATTATACCTCTGTAGCATGCCCTGGTTTCCATCCTGCATGTTGGGCTCCAGTACATGAGTTTATCTGCTGGGACCCACCTTTCCCAAAATTTAAAGATTTCATAAGACTTTCAACACATACTATTGCTCCTGTTATTTTAAATAACAAAGTGGGACAGGATTGTCATGACAGGCACATTTTTATAGCTGGAGGACTAAAGCATTAAGGGATTGCTTAAATGTGATAAAAGTTTAACTGAGGTGTAAACAACTCTGGATTTGGGGAAATTTTGTCCATTGTTCTCCTTTGCAGAGTGTCAGCAAATTAGGACGAAAACAAGACATATGCTTATTTATTCCTAGATCCTTTTCACTAGCCCAGACATGTATCTGCAGCAATATTTTGTGACAGTTGCTGTTATTCTATAAAAGCAAGTAATAAGGCCCCAAGAAAATGATGTGCTAAGTAGAAAGGAAGAAAGGCCAATCTTCTTAAGGAAATAATGTTACTTTCAAGGTTCTCAGGGGATATTAGAAACAATGGAGAGTAAAACAAATATTAGAATTGCATATGAAAGGTGCTTGACATTTTCTATCTCTAACAGCCCAAACAGCATTACTACAAAATGTTATTATATTATTCCACTGGCGAGAATATAAAAGGGATCAAGCCTGGGAGATGTCATCTATTTGTTTTATTAAGAATTCAAAGAAGAGAAAAATGAATAAGTAAATTAAATCGTAATAAGAGCTGAAGAAATAGCAATGCATTTAGTTATTAAAGCCCATTTAACAGTAGAACTTTCATAATTAAAATGACTCAACCTGCAGCTAGCAAGAATGTGGCAACACTGCATGTGATTTGTGTAAAAGTCTTCATGGACATGACATGCTCTTTACCTGGACTTCTCCACGTAGAAGGTGGAAGCTTCCTATTTGTATCTGTTAACACAGTTTCTTCTTTTCCTCTGTTTCTACAGGTTTTCTGCTTTCATACCACAGCTTCTGATTCTGATCAGTAATGCTTCATTTGTGAGCTTCTACAAGGTCAGCAGCAGGTGAGCAGGCACCACTTAAAACTGATTCTGCTAATGAGTGGGAGTAGAGAGCAATATGGATGTGTTCTTTCCTAGAGAGTTTAAACAACAATTGTGCAAATAAGGGCTCAGAAATGTGTACTAATCCCAACAGCTGTGCTTCCTTAAGGAATACTGGCCCAACCCTTGGTTAACTGGGGTTTCACTCCATCATGCTCTGTTCAGAAGCTAGCACTGGTGTCTTAATAGCAAGTCTGTCTTTACAAGTAATTTCAGGCCTTGGAGTAAGGTGAGCAGGCAGCTGTAGAGAGACTGCACTGTAGGGTTGTTGTTGGGATTTGTTTTTTTGGAGGAGGTGGAAGGGGGGTCTGGTGTTGTTTTTTCTTTTTTTTTTTAACTTTTGGTTATCAGTACCTTTCCAGCGGAGTCCAAGGCATTCTTAACTGAATTAAGACAGGTGTCAGTTAATTCCTTTGATCAGACTGTTTGATGCAGATGCCATGTGTTTTGTATGAAGAGCCAGGGTTTACCCCAGAGCAGCCGAGGTGGGAGTGAGGCAGAAGTGAGCAGGGCACAGAAAGCGAGTTGCCCTCGTCCCCGTGTCTCCCGCTGGTCAGAGGTGTCAGGCTGGGTGTGTGGCAGGGGTGGATTGCATGCTGTGAGAAGCAGTGAAATAACTTTCCAATGTCAGGGAGAGCAGGGTAGAAAACTGACTTGCTGAGTAGCAATCTGCTTTTGGCAGGAAAGAGATGCACAGTACCCCTTGCTCAGAGCAGATTGTGCAGTTACCTTTCAGCCCTCTGCTAGTTGTTGACAGAGTTTGTTCTCCTCACACTGCAATATAGGGACAGCAGCTCAAAACTTCCTTCAATGTTAAATACAGAAGTTTGAAAATAGAAGGCAGATACAAGGATTCCATAAATATGTTGTTATTAATTAATTATATCAAATACACCTATTCTATAATACAATTTGAAAGGATTTTATAATACTCATATCTGTCTACACAGTCCTGGAGACTTGAGTTTCCATCTTTTCTAAAGGAGGTGGCCTGACTTTCAGGACAAATATTAGTCTTTAACGCTCAGTTTCCCCTGTAGTTTTAGCAGGGATCTGGTGGAACAGAGGGCTAATACGTATTTAGACCTATTGAAAAACTCTATACTTAATGCACATGGTATCACAGTTTCCTTCTCTGAAGTTTCCTGTTGAATTATTTTGTTGTTGTTAATTGATGGCCTATATTAGTTAATATCTAAGCTTCTCTGTTGATTTATCTGAAAACAGCTTGGTAATTTATTTTCCTTGTAGTACTATTTTTGCATACTTTGGGCCAAATACTGCTCGGTGATAAACTGCTTATGCTGCTGGACTGAAGCTGACTTACTCCAGCTGCAGGGTTGCCTGACATTGCTTCTTTTTTTCTGGCCAGTGCATCTCAAGAAGTCATGGCAATGGTGTGCATGACTTTGTTAGCTTCTGGACAATGGTCCTTCTTAGGCTGTGAAAGGACAGTTACCTTTTTTATAAGAGGAAATAACAGTGTAAAGCCAGTTCTATTTTTCAACACAGAATGCTTTTTTTTTTTTTTATCTTTCTTACTCTTTATTGTATCACCTGAAAGGAAAAATGGATTATTATTTTCTGTGTTTTAAATCAGTATCTCCCTGCTATCAAGCAGCTATAGTGGCACTTCAGAACTGAAAACAACTGATGCCATTTTTAAATTGAGATTTTTACATCCAGAGGAAAATATGGAATCTCCATTTTATGAAACTCATTATCTTTCTATTCTCTTTCTCCTTGCACCTTAATAAGTCTTCAACATATATACATTTATAGCTGTGAGATGGAAGAGGAAAGGATGACCATAAATGCTTTTGGTAGCTGGGACAAGGGGCTTCAGAGGTGAGAGCAACTTCTTGGAGTGCAGACAACTTAGGCAAAGCTGGAGCTTCTAGAGTCACCTGTAGTTGCTGGGGTTGTTAGAGGTCTGATTTTATTATATTATCTAACCTTTGAGATTATCTTAATTTCTGTATGGAAAGGGAAGAAAAATTGCATATATGTGTGACATGGCAGTAGTGCTAGTAGCCTTATTTTGTCTGAGGTTGTGGCTTACCCTTAGAAAGGCTCAAATTCTTGTTACAGTCTGGTCTCTATGTTAAAGCCTTGAAGCAGGCCTTATGTACTCTGGTAGCCCACCAGTAGACCCAATGTTAATCTAATAAATCAGCAAATGTTTCAAAAATTATTTGAAACAGTACAATTCTACTTAGACATTGGATATTAATCTCACCCTGACTCCCTCAGCCCCTAGTTTGGGAAATATTAGGAGCTGGGATAGAATATAAGGACTTGTTTCACCCTGAAGACCCATGGTGTTTTTGGAGGGCTGCAGATGTGAAAAGCTGGCACTTCTGCTGGGGCAGCTACCTGCTGCCTTCTCAGGAAGGAACTGCAAGACAGCTTTACCAAACTGAGGGCATGCTCTGCTTGAACCATGGCAGGTCTCTCCACACACTGTGGATCTCTAGCCTGTGGCTTAGGCAAGATCCCTTTTGGCAGCCGGTGTCCTGCCACTCTGGGCCAAGGCTGAAAAAGGAGAATTCTTTGGCCTCTCTGTTGTCAAATGGGTGCTGGTGTGCTGTACCCCAAATCTCAACATCTCCAATGCTCATATATGTTTGGGGATGCCCCTAAGCCTGGCCATGAGCTGAGCTACACATCCAGCTGCTTCCTCTGGCTTGTGATAATGAATTTGCATTGCAGTGGAATTTAGAAAGGAATTGCTCTGATTCTAAAGCTTATTGGTTGTTAATAACAATAAAAAGAGCCATTTCTTAAGGACTAAAAAGTAATCAGTGAATGTGTAGTTTCTGTGTCTCCTGCAGGTTCTTGTCTTGTGGGGCTGCCAGAGCGCCCGAGTCACGTGACTGGCTGTCTGATTTCCGACTCAAGCTTTTCATTTCCTAAATGATAACGGATAAAAGATAAAATCTGGCACACACAGGTAATCTTTGCCATCTTAATATTTGTTAAGCTTTTTGATTTACTGAGAAGTTAAAGTCACTGCAGGTCACAAAACCTGCACATTAGATCTGCTTCATAAAACACTGTGAGTGAATGCTTTAGTCATTCGTTTCACCATCTTTAAACCAATGTAGCTGAAGAATTGCACTTCCAATTTATAAATCTTTCAATTTATTTCTGATTCCAGTTTATAGGATGGGACTATATCCAGCTTTTTCTAGCCATTTGTGCATAGCTAGAGAAGAAACCTAACACAGTTCTCGCATAATGGAGACTTGATCCAGCTTACATTTGTTAAATCATCCAAAAGGAAATATGCTTGCTAGGAAACTTTTGCACACAGTTAATTTATCCAGTCTGACCTGTGTTTAAAATTTCTGCTATTCTTCTGCATATAATCTCTCTTTCTCACTCCCCACTCCAATACACACTCTCACCCCTCCCTTCTGTGAAAGAGAAATACGATTTTCATAGTCTCTCTCTGTTTTGCACATCTGCTCCCCACCCTTTTTCTAAAGGAGACATACGATCCACAGAGAAATTACAGATGATCTGAACCATTCTGAATACCTACTGCTATAGGATGTGTGGAGGCCCATGGGTAGCTCAGGTTTCACAGCTGCCAGCTTTTCAGAGGATGTGATCAAGGACAGAAGTAAGCAGACGATGATGATGATGTTGATGATGATGATGATGATGCCATGGAAACTGGTGTGAAGGAAATGGGATCCCTCCTCCTGGAAACATGTGTGACCCCTAGCTGAAGTCAAGATCATTTGGATGTAGTAGTAAGGCTAATACAGAGGAAAAGTGTATTTTAAGTAGTGCATTATTAAAAAAGGGGAGCCTGTGTCTTTAAAACACAGCATCTGCATTACGATAGATTTGGGCACAGTCTTTGACCTGGGAACGCTGACAGAGAGAAAAAGAGTGAAATGGGTCAAAGAGTCTGTCAGACAAGGTGAGAGATACTGAGCTTGCCTCTGATCTCACACCAACATGCAGTGGTGTAACTCCATTGCCCTCTGTAGATTTATGCAAACATATGGAGAGAAAAACCTGCCCCAGAATGATTCAGTACCAAAATAGACCCTTCTTTTCTATGGCAATGTAAAAGCCTTACAAGAGGAATGCACAAGGTTCCAAAGGGTAAAATTTTGGCTAGGATTAACACTGCTTCCAGCTACCCCAATGCAGAAACTTCTCTCCAATTAGCTGACCTTGATGGATAAATTCCTCCTTTTTATCTTCCTCCAACCTTTCCCATACTCCATCTCTTCTTCTCCTTGATCATCCTGATAAAGTCAGACTGTCCTTCCAACTGTGATCAGCAGAGCCTTTAGCCAGTGCATAGCTCACTCTCCAAGGACTCCTGATGCCAGGGGCTCCCTTCATTTTCTCTGCAAATACTTTTTAACAAATTCAAAAGGCCTTATTGGGAAAGGAATGAAATACATTTGTGTGTAGTGATGTATCTGCTAAACAGTGTATATTTTTCCCTGTGCAGTTCTCAAGGGACTTTTAGGCATGTTCTGTGGGCATAGCAGATGGAATTGCTCAGATGTATTTTTATTCATAGTGCAATGTCTTTTCTGAATACCAGATCCTAAGAGAGAACTAAGAACACACATTGTTTTTGGAGACTTCCTGTGTTGAATGAGCTTAGAGTCAGACTGCCCCATTCAGAGCCTGACTTTGCCCTTGCAGTAGAAGGCAGGTAAGTGTCTGGACCTCAAAAAGAAGTTCAGAGCACTTCGGCCAAGTGTCTAGGCTCCCTCCATGAGCCGTGCAGCCAGGAGAGAGAAATTTGTCATTTGTCGTCAGTCAGACAGTTCTGGTAACAGTTTTTGGGACGAGGCATTCAACCCAAAGTTCTTCAACTGTCTGACTTGTCTGGGTAGCCAACTGTCTTCGAATACTGTGCAGACAGCAGCAAGTGGTAGGCTTGAAGTGCAAACTAGACAAACACCGCCTGAGCTGTGAGAGTGTCAGCAGCCCACAGCTCAGTTCTCCTGTTGTGGGAAGGAGGCTCTTACTGGAGACAGCCAGTGGTAGGGATGTGAGTGGGCATCTGAGGGGCTCTGGCTTTCAGACTAGGACCTGTGTATCAATAAAGGAATTGTGTTTCTTTGGACAGGAAGAAGGAGGGAGACAGACAAAAACTTCCAGAAATCTTTCTTTATTCATGGAATAAAGTGTGTGTATTTTTGCCCTGGGACATATTCGAGACATCTATTAGACTTGTCAATACCAGGTGCTTTACTCTGCTGAATTGTCTGATGTGCCATAAACCCACTTTATGGGTTTTTTTGTTCCTCTAACATGCAACAAGCACACATTTTGTTTGAACCTCCCCAGCTTTTAAGCTATTGTTTGTCCTACACTCCTGTCTTTGTGTTCACAAAAACTTTGACAGTATTTTTTATTTGTCTTAAGTTTTCCTGTTAGCTTTTATATTCTTCACGTTTCAGATAAGACAGGCCAAATTTCAATGACTCTGGCTTCAGTTTCTAATAAAATACCTTTTTCCACAAGATACTGGGAGGAGAGTTGTATCTGGGGTGGAATCAGGCAAAGCACATTAATTTTTTTGCATGTCCTCCACCTTACATCACGCAGTATTGTCTTGTGATGAGTTTTGTCCTGTTTCTTTCTAAAGCCACAAGTTGCCCTCTACCTTCTCTTGAGAAGATTAAATTCAGCCTTGATATTTGATTACTGAGATGTGGCCCCGCTTTCGCTGGAAGGTTGGTAAGCATGGCCTGATTTTCCACTGTGCAACAAACCTTCAGCCCAGAACTGCCTGGTTGTAGGTCTGTTCCCAACTCTTCTCACAGTTTTCAGTGGTGCAGGTTTTGTGCTGAACATAAGACCACTGTACATCCCCTTGCATTCTTCTTGTGGTCTCTGCCTAGACAGTGAGTAGGTGGCTCTGTGATGGGCCACTGTGGGGTGGGTGCTAAGGATGCTGTGGCTCCCTCTGTGCCCGTGTTTCCTCCTGTGGTTGGAACAGGAAGGGCTGATGTGTACCCTGGTGAAAAACTGCTCTGTGTCTGAGCTGCATGCCCAGGTTGGAGAGGAGAATCATCACTGGTCCTGTCAGGCTGGATCATATCCTGGAGCTGAAGGCTCAGCATGGTGGCTGTCCCTCTTCCTGGCTCGGCTTTGCCAACAACATTTTGGGGGCTGGTGTGGGCAGCCAGCCTGCTCACACATCCCTCTCATGAAGTAGCTGTGTGGCATCCCTGAGGGGCTTGCTGAGGGAACCAAACGAGTATCACCAAAACACTTCTGTTTAGATCTACATGACTTTTTGCTAATGTTTCTCTGCTTACCAAAGTAATTCTTTGCCTTCATAAGCCAACATTCATACTGATTTTTTTTTTTCAGATATTTAGTTCAAACATATGATCCAAAGGAAAATTAGACAGGTAGAAACAGTGTTACTCTGGCTTTCTTAGAGAATTTGGACAGTGCACTAGAGGCAGACAGGAAGATATAACTTTGATTTTATCACTTTGAAAAATATGTATTTTCAAGAAGGAAAATGTTTTGGAAAGTCCTGTGACTGAATTTTGGGAAAGTGAATTCATCTATTTATTTCACACACCACAACATTTTATGTTGAACGAATTTTTCTGAGCTCCAGGTGACTTTCACTGTTAAATGATTTCTGTACACTGCCATTTCAAGGTTTTGTTTCTGCTAAAAAAATTCTCAGGGACTCCAACGATCAGTAAAATTACCCATCTAACTTCTTCACAGAAATTAATATGTTCCTGCCCCACAAAGAAAAAAAAAAAGGAAAAAAAAAAAGAAAAAGAAAGAGAAAGAGAGCAAGAAAAGCTGTGTGTTTACACAAGACCTTTTCAGGTAGCTTTCAACTCCTTTGTTTTCTGCTTGGTCTTGAGTTGTCAATGTTACTGCTCATTTGCATTTCACATCTCTGAGTAAGACAATGTCCTCGGGGTTCTGACTTGTTATTGGATGCCAGAGCTAAAAACTGAGCCATACCTTCATGTTCTATTGTATTTGATGGGGGATTCGCAGCAGTGTTGTGTCTCTTCCTGTTTGGAGGATATATCCTTTCCTGACAAAGTTTGATACCTGCTAATGATCAAGGTGTATCACAGAGTTAACCCTATTCCTGCCAAGCAACATGCTGATGTGTTGTTCCAGTTCATTGGTATGGGAAAAGCCAAAGGGTTTAAAGGAAAATGTGGGAGATGGATGACTCTGCTGTGGAGAGCTGTAGCTGACATTATAACAAATTATTCAGCACTTCCTCTCATTGTCAGAATTTACTCAGGAAAGCTTTTATTAGACACTGATCTGTAGCAGTATGGAGGGCAAACTGCTGTACTGATGCAGACCCCCTCCCTGCAGTGGTGCTGGTGCTCAGATTAGGAGTTTAGTTAAATTGCAATACTTGCTGCTTCCTATCTGAAGGTGGACAAGGGCTATTGGACTGAGGATATAATAACAGAATCCACTCTAAAAGTCTGCTGAAGAATTGTTAAAATCAATATAGTTTTATTGCAGGCTTAAGCGACTGAAACAACTCTGTTAGGACACCACTTTACTGAGGCTAAGGAAGCTTGTGAAGAAACAGAGAAATCACTGTTGAAGGAAGGCAACAGAAGATTTTTGCAAACTTTGTTGGCTCTGTGTACATTGATATGCTATGGTTGGTGGGCTTTCAAATCTCAGGCAATAAAGGTCTCATTTACAGCAATGTCAACTTAGTAATAGTCTTCCTCCTCATTTCTCTAATAGACATTTCTTCACTTACTCTGCTATATATTCTTCAGAATAATTCTTAGCTTTTATAAACCAAGAATACATAATGAATTGTTTCAGATACTTAGTTCTGCCATTAAAAAGAAGAACATTACCCAATGGAAAATCAGATAGGCAGAAACAATATTGCTCCATCTTTCTGCCTAATTAAGGTGAATATTTAGTTCCACCCAACCTTTATATGCATGATATCGTTTAATTGTGTAGTTACCAGAAGAGCCTAGAGAGGAATGTGTCCCGTTTCTCTGCTTACAGAATCACTATCTTGAGTTTGATTCCTATAATTCTTTAATAATAGACAGTTAATGCTCAGTATGCTGCCAGCTCACTCACTACCTCTGGGACAGCTTCCACTGTGAAAAGCAGCAGAAGTGACTGAGTTTACTGGTTCCCTCCCAAGCATCTTAAGGAATCAAGTCACTGCTTATAGGATAAGCCATTTCTCCTGATAGTGTTTTAGAACAGGATATATTTACAGAAGAAGCCTTTGGTTTCCAAACACACAGAAATTATCTGTGGAAATGTAAAATGGAAATCAAATGGCAAGACTAGCATGGACTTTGCCCTGGAGCTGTCCTTGTGAGATGTGAAGCTCATAGGTTCTGTCCTCTCTGCAGCAGGCATGTGTCTCATTAGAGGGGAGATAGTATTTCACATGTTGTAGAAAAAACTTTATTAGGGAAAAAGGGGTGAGTAGGAGTCCACTTAGGGTGTCAGTGGGATACTTTCAATGTCCTATTTAGTCTTTTACCTCTTCCTTGTATACTGGCAGGTATCCCTCAATATCCTCCTTTTGGTCTTTCTAGCTCCCAGTTATCCTAACATCCAAATCCTTTGTATCTATATTTTGCTGTTTTGTAGACTAGCTATTTTACTGCATCCTCTCTGAATCTTTACCTTGTATTTTACTTCTCCTTTCAGTTATCATCTTATGCTCCCTATTGTCTAACACATCCTTTTAAGTTTCACCCAGATCCTCCTTTATTTTTATTTCTTAAGGACCTCCCAGAAGTACAGGCTCATAACCAAGTACGCTTTGCTCAGATGTCCCAGGAGACTTAGATGTTTTTTAATCATCCTGTGACTAAAAAAATAAAAGTAATAAAACCACCAAGAACTTTTGTCTTAAGATGAATCTAATTTTAAAAAATCCCTGTTCAAAACTCCTAAATAGCCACTCTACTACATTTTGTTTATTTTTTAAAACGAGAGGCATGGTGGCATTTTTGTGGCCCTCATACATCAACTAATCATTTCATTGAGGATGTGGAAAACCTTCTACGATTAATGCTTTGTCAAAATCGGTACATTTCTGTGAGGAATGTAACAGTCCATTTTTTCCAACAACAGCAATTCCTCATTTGATTGGAAAACTCATGTGCCCCAAGGTGAACATTAAGGAGGAGCTTGGCATGGCCCTGCGCAAGGTTATGCAGATGTGTGCCTCACTACAAATTAATAATGTCAGGTGTGCTGCCCTTCAGAAGTGGCTACACATGTAAACAGAGGTAGATATAAGAACATGCTTCTAGTTGCTCTTTATTCTGTTAATTCATATGTTCACACATTCAGTAAGTGTTTGTTTTTTTTAACCTGGATTGTCCTAGCATCACCCAAACTATGATCATGTTGATGTTAGGTTCTTGTAACACAGTTGTGATTCTGACAAGATTTTGCTTCTGTAAGCAAAACCAGGGTTTTGTTGTGTGTTACAAGTAGTCCTGTTGCTGATAGTATGGGTTGTGTGTGTATTTTCCTGCATAACAAAGTTTTAAAAATGGTAACATGGCTTTTCCTGATCTTTGAAAAACAATTCAAATTTTAAAAGTACTATATATACACTCCACATTAAATATTTTCATTATTAATTTATTGTTTGTAATAAGTTTAACCCTAATCCAATGTTTATTAAAACTGGACAGGATTTATTAAATTGGTTCAAGATTATCAAATATGTGCAGATCTTTACATATATTACATTAATTCTCTTTCTAAATATTTGCAAAATTTATTAAGTCTTTGCAAGACTTCTAAAAATGTTACATGACACTCAAATTGGCCATATTCATAGCACTGACAGAGTGCACTGATTTCCAAAATCATTTTGATAGGTTGTCTTGAGGAAAGGTGTTTTTGTAAGGGAAAACTCCTTTAGACATGTCTCCTTGTTTTGGAAGAAAGTGTGAGGTCTTGTTCCCAGACTGGTGAAGGTGCAGCTACGTGTGTGCTACACTTGGTACCACCCCTGTTGTAACTGGAAACTTTGCCAACACCATGGTGTCATTTGGAGGAGTTTTGAGGCTGCTCAAAACCCCAGTCAGTACTGCAGCCCCAGTGAGACATTCTGAAAAACGTCCATGCCAGCGTGTTTAGTGAGGGCACTGGATTCAGATTCAAGAGATCTGGATCCAGACTTCTTATGGAAATTTGGATTAATTAATTAATTTGAGTATTCAAACTCCAAGATGGTGCAAATCACCAGGAATTTTTTAAAATCTTAGCATTACTCTTCCTGTGCCTCAATTTCTTCTCTGCAAAATAAGAAAGATGACACAATCCTGCAAGTCAAGGCAGGCGGCATGGAGATAAGCTGATCATTACTTATTACAATTGTGGAGAGTGTATTGATCACCACCATAAGTACCTCTTTGGTAAAACAGATTTTTTTTTTGTCTATAACAACACATTTTCAATGTAGGAAATGTTTTACTTCAAAGAAAGTATTCACATGGAAGCTTCATTTTATGGAAAAGTTCTTGACATCTACCCAAGCATGAATATTCAGTTCAGGGGGTTGGTTTTTTCCCCTTGTCCATTCTTCACAACAACACTTATCCTTTGTTTTGCTACTAAGAGCAATACAGTCAGTGATACTCAAGATATGTTTTCTCAGGGAAAAACTAATATGGGTATTTAGCAGCAAAAGCAAAAATATGGAAACTGCACAAGCAGAGTGTCAACACTTCAAAAGCTGCATTTCCCATTGATGGCTTTTAGTAATAGAAAATATATTTATTTTTATTTTACATTAACATAAAATAGTGATATTGTCCTATTAGTTTATGGAGGTATTTGTTCTGTCAGTTCACTCATGCTCTCAGTTTACCTTCACCTCTGCAACTGATACTCCCTTTGTGCCTCTGGATTAGAAGTGCCTATGTGAAGGTGCACAAACACCAGGAATGGTCGCTGGGAAGCCTGCAAATATGTTAAATGAACAAGTTCATTCTTCAGCTTACCCAGACAACACTTTAGTCCTGGAGTGTGATGACACAAAAGCACAGTCTAACACTGATGGTGCTTTATGGCATGACCTGTGCCACAGATCCAGCCTGGGCAGTCCTTGTGCAAGGTGCAACAGTTTACACTCAGTGCATCACAGCCTTCAGCAGGTACAGCTGCATTTGCTGATTGTGATGCTTGTGAAAACACCAGAGAGGATACTAATTTTCCAGTTGATTTTTGCAACCCAAATTTCCCCTGGTGGTATAAACAAGAGGAAACCACTTTAGGAATCCTGAAAACCAGCTCCTGGAAAGTAAGCTCTGGCTCAATAGATAAATGATTGCTGGGAATAGTAACATTCCACTACTATTTTCTCAGCAGATCATCAGAAACATTATGCAAGAGACTGCCAGAATGCAAAGCATATTTATCTTTTTGTGATATTCCTTTTAGACATCTCCATCTAAATACACAATGCATTTGTCTGAAATACACAGGGAAATATCTTCAGTTATGGACAAGATGATTGTCTGATTCAAACTAGAACAGGACCGTGGAATTTTATTGGAGCTGTGGCAATTAACATTACTATGGGTCTCAATGTGATTATTAATAAATCTATTTTAAGTCTGTTTTCTGCTGTGTTTAACCTTTGGGTAGGCTTGTTACAGTAGACATTGTGTATGTCTTCTTCTGAGCTATTGATTTAAACGGCCTTCCACAGAGTCTATGCATTTTGCTTTGGGCAAAGAAAACACACACTTAACGTTTCTGTTCTGAATGATATTTTAAATGAACCCTTTTGTAGTTATGAAATATGTAATTAAAGCCATAACCCAAGTAGACCACTTAAATGTATGCTTAAGAGTTCGTACTGTCTTATGGACTTTATGGGTATATTTACTAAATATACATTACTCCTGACCTAGCCTATATTTGGTTATCAGGTAGCTAGTGCCATGGCATGACAGTTCTCTTGCAAGGACACATTTTATCCAGCTGTGGGAAAATCTTGTGTTTTATTTGAGACTATGCAGAATTCTTATCAGTAAGAGTCAAATTGATGCTGAAGGCCAAACTGGTTAACAGGATTTTCCTGAGGTTTTTCATGTTGGTCATAGGTTTGGTTCATCTGGGGTGCATTTCTGTCCATGAAACCAAATGACTGGAGTGTTCACTGAAGATCTACAGCACTGATTCAAGAAAGGTGAGGAGATCCTCAGAAATGTGTATGCAGCCTCAAGGAGTAAAGTGGTCAGTGCCAGGAGCCATGGCAGATCTGAGTTCAGTGGCTGGCATCTAAAAGCAATATAGGAGGTAAAGTTTGGATTCTAGGCAGGGAATCGTCTGGAATCTAACTTGTGAGACACCTCCACCAACTTGTAGGAATTGAAGATAAGGTGATTTGTCTGGAACTATGAACTGTGGTATCAAATTCAGCATTGTAGGCAGGTACCTCTGTAAATGAGGAATTCAGACTCTTTTTTGCAGTTAGAGAACACTGTTCTCTTAGAGAGGATGGGAAGGAATTGAAGGTAAGGTGATTTGTCTGGAACTGTGAACTGTGGTATCAAATTCAGAATTGTAGGCAGGTAAATGAGGAATTCAGACTCTTTTTTGCAGTTAGAGAACACTGTTCTCTTAGAGAGGATGGGAAGAAGTGACACTTTCTCACAAAAATGACTGTGGCACTTGACATGAAGAGGAAGGACAAGTTCTAGCCTACTCATGCCAGGTGGGACTTGGGGTCACATTTTTTGACGTTCCCAGGATTCTATACAAAGCAGCCAGCTGTGAGATTTTCAGAGTTAAAAAAATATTTTTCTGGGATGAGACTGCCAGTCAGCTGAGAAATGGAGATACAGAGAGTTAGGTGTTGTGATGCAAAGGTCATGTCCCAAATGTGGGGGTGAGACCCTGGTCTATGATAGCTAATTATTTACTTGAATCCAGAAACTTTTCAGAAGGAAAGGAAGAGAGCTCTAGGCCTTTCCTCTCCTAGGTGAGTAGCTTAACCACTAAATGAGGATCAGGTATTTCTGGCCCCATGATTTTTCCGTTCCTGGTTGCACAGCAGTTACAAAGTCTTCTGTAGCTTCATGGTCTGTGTGATCCTATGGGGTTTGGAGTTCAAAAGCCTCAGGCTAAAGTGAGGCCAAATATTTTGTCTTGACACTTAGATAAATGCTCTAAGTGCCAGACTATTTGGCAAGAAGTAGGTACCATCACCAGTGTGAGCGAGTAGTGAGTGTTTGGAACATACCTAACTTCTCCAGGGACTTCCATGCTGAGTTTCATCGTTCCTAAATGCCAAACAGCTTTAAGCAGAGGTGTCCAGGTGGCCAGCTCAAGAAAAGGTATATATCCTCTGGGGCATCCTCTATAGTGCAAGTACAGCCATAGTTCTGTGAGTAAACTACTGATCATTTTATTGAATGCTGACCTAAATAGTGCATTGTAATATCAGAGGAAAACATTTCATTTTATCCAGTTACTTCTTTATAGAGTCATACAATTTGGTGTTAGCCTGGAACATATCAGTCAGAAAGGCATCTTGTTTTCATTTGAAGGATCTAAAAGATGAATCCACCATTTCATCCGGCTGTTTATGCTCATGTTAAATGATGTGCCATACTCCTCAGCTGAATTGCCTGGCTTTCATTTGCAGATGATAGGAGCATGGGCTCATGGAGTAGCTGCAGTTGCTTTATAGGAATTGTGTGGGAATTTCAGCCCAAGCATTTCTTAAAAACAGCAAATCTCTTTTCTTTGGCTTCTCTGGAGGTCTGTACCTTACATGTACTATTTGTTTACTAGAGCATTCATTTGAGCTGAATATCACATAAACAGTATGTGTGAGTTAAACAGCTATTGATGGAGTGGGAAGTTATTGTTTATTAATTGTTCTTCTGTATTTGTTAACATTTGATCTTCTGTAACACATGATGAAAATGCATTTTTGGTGGCACAGCTTGCCCCAATTTACATAGATCAATGTGGTATATGAGAGGCAGCTTCATTTACTGTCCTTGACATAACTAACCATACATTAACAGGAACACTTTTTCCTAGTTAGACTTACTATTTGTTCAGAATCTTAATAGATGGGCTTTGTGCTTATAAATTTGTAATGCTGCTTACCCTATATTTTAAGT
>NW_008589066.1:0-44198 GCF_000691845.1 Merops nubicus
AGCGTGCCCTGCCGCTCTCAGGGGTCGGGGCGGCGGCTGGAGGGTCGTGCGGTCCCCTCGCCGCGGGCTGGGGGAGCCTGCAGAGCCTCCCCTGGAGTCCCCTCCCGCCGCTGCTCTGGCGGCAGAGGAGTTCCGCGCACTTTTGTCAAAATACTTGTGCTACCTGTGCTGCAAAGGAGGAGGAAAAACCCAAACTGTACCAACTCGCTCTTCAAATAGCTAAATCAGTTGTGGTTTGCAGTTTAAAAAGCCCCAGGCTTATTGGAGAAATGTATTCAATCCTTCTCCATTTTTATTCTGTCCTGATCTGTTTTTTCCACTTCCTGTATTTTGTGGGGTTCAGAACTGGTTTGCATTTCATCTC
This sequence comes from Merops nubicus, assembly GCF_000691845.1. Classification (NCBI taxonomy): domain Eukaryota; kingdom Metazoa; phylum Chordata; class Aves; order Coraciiformes; family Meropidae; genus Merops; species Merops nubicus. The sequence continues at coordinate 365 of NW_008589066.1, forward strand.
AACATAAAAAAATTAGTATTTTACAGTGAGTGATCATTCACTGGAACAATCTCCCCGTGGACATGGTAGAGTCCTCATCACTGGAGGCTTCCTGAACTGGACAGAGTGCAAAGTAATCTCATCAGGGCTCCCTTTCCCATGAAACGGTTGGATGAGGTGATCTTTGAGGCCTCTTACAGCTTGGCTAGAACTACGATTCTAAGATTTTAACATGTACTAATGTGATTTGAAAGGTTGTTTTTATTTAGAGGGTTAACAAGAAGACTGACCTGGAGAGTGGATGAGTATTTCTGTTTAACATACTTGGAAGGGAAGAGGATGTAGATGAGTAGTTCTGCTTGAATAGAGTAGGTAGCAGAAGTGTAAGATGATACTGAATTACCATTTACCATAAAGAAAATGGTGAAGCTAAATCTTACAGTTACTTGGGGTTTAGGCTGTAGCTTGGAGAAGTTTTTCAGAAGTGACATCTAAAAAACAACTCAGAATAACCACAGATATTTGACAAAAATAAGTTCCAAAAAAAAGATGTTTGCTGTTGTGGAGGGAAAAAAACGCCACCAAACAAACTGAAAAAAGCTCAACATTAAAAGTCTTTGGATGTATTGAAGAATATTATTAGAACATCCATTTGGGGTTTTTTGTGTATTAACTTAGTTGCTTTCGTTGTCTAGTTTATAGTTCAGCTCTATGTACATTCAGAGCTTCTGAATAGTATGTAACACATTCTGTAGGCATGATTTAGTATCTGGTAAAGTAATAGTGATGCCACATGTGTGGCCTTTTTTAAAAGTACTGAATTGAATAGGTAGATTGTGCTTAGTAATGTATGGACTGGTAAGTCCCATAGTTCAGTGCAACATTTTGCTCACCTAGGAGCTTGGATATACAGGGAGCATACCACTTCTGTACAGTCTTAGGTGTGGTCTTTTGGCTGATGTACTTAATATTTCTAATGTGGGACATGATACTATATAAAAAGTGGAGTGTAATTAGTGCTTCTGCACTCGATTAGACTTGTGTCCAGTTGGAATGGCATTTCTGTATGGTGTCCTCAGGACTTTTTGATTTGTTAGGCTTCCTGGAGAGCATGCTTTGGATTTCTTTACCTAGATGTGCTGTAACTGAAAGGTCATACTCTCTGAATGTGAACTCTTTAATGACTGGTTTTGTCATTTTAGGCTGAAAAGTAGGTTACTGTGTGGAGACCAAAAGCACCTTTGATTCATCCAAACTGTCATCATTAGCACGAAGAAATGTGAAAGTTCCCAGTGCAGTTAGAAATAATTTAGTGGTATGGTAAGGGCCTTTAGAGTCAAAATAAGTAGAAAATGCATGCTTGAGTGTTTGTGAGGACAAGGTTGTTGGCTTTTCTAAGTAACTGCTGCTGATGTCCATAATCTGGAGTTTCTGGTGCTAGTTGTTACTGGGCTGTCTTCTCAAATAGCTGTGTTACAGGAGTAACTTATTTTGTGTGTTTGTGTGTCTGAGTGAGAAGTGATGTCGGAATGATAAAAAGCCAACAAAGAGATAAGTTTCCACACTGTTGAAAATGCTTTGGTTTTCTTTGCTTTCCTGGTGTGAGGGTGAGTTCTGTAGGAGAATCCATTCGTACGTTGTCGCCTGGTTCCAACCAGTGCTTCTGTGTGGTGGGTTAGCCCTGGCTGAGCACCAGGTGCCTACCGAGCCGTTCTGTCACCCTCCCCTTTTCCTCTCCTTCCTCTGCAGAGCAAAAGTGAAACAGAAAATAAGGTGGAGACAGAACCACTTGTGTTTAAAACAAAGGCAGGTTAACTGAAAAGGAAAGCCAAGCAAGGCAACGCGTGGAAGCAAAGAGGAAAAAAACCCAAAGATCTGTTCTCTCCTTCCCGTCCCCAGGCCATGTCTGCCCTTCCCTGGGCAGCAGGGCTCCAGACCGCCGAGTGGTTGCTCCGGAGGACCAAGGAGTAGCCTCCCCCCCACCTTTTGTACCAGCTTTAGAGTTCAGCTGACATCATATGGTCAGTTTGAGCCAGCTGTCCTGGTTATGTTCCCCCCAAACTCCTGCCCCCCCATCCCACTGTGGGGGGAATGTTAGAAAGAGCCTTGGTGCTGTGGGAGCCCTGCTCAGGGGCAGTCACACCATGGGTGTTACCAACACCCTTCTAACTCCCAACACAAAAGCCCTGCACCAGGAGGGCTGCAATGGGAAGATCAGCTCAGCCAGACCAAATACATTCTGTCATCAGTGTAAATCACCAGAAATAATGTTTGGAGTGAGAGGTGATCCGTGACAGAAGTGACTCTGCTGGTGAAGTGCCTGCAATGTTCAGTGTCAGACCCCACTTGTTTTTGAGGGTCAAAAGCTGTACTTTGCTTCTTGGCGTGATATGGACCGATCTTAATATGTGGGTTACCTGATTTCCTTCCCATGTGGCCTACCTATAGCCATGAGTATTTAGTAATGACAACTGCTTTTTGAATGACTTTAAATCTTGGGAGGGTGTTGGAGATAGTTAAAATCGTCTGTTGCCTGACACTTTCTTCAGAGACCTCCAAGGTTCTAGGTTTCTATGCTGTACCTGTATGTTGATTTGCATATGCTGGCAAGAACTTGTGCTACTGCTAAAAGAAGCTATTGTGGCCACTGAAGTCCTAGTTACCATAACCTAGTTACCATAAACATTTCATGGACATCTGTGAAACAGAACAAGACACTGATCTGAATTAGAACAGCGGAAGGACTTGCCTCAGTTTTTTTTCTTCTCTGGCTGGGTGGGACAGAGTTTTAGGAGCTGCCTTGTACTGATATTTATGCAAGTTTAAAGCTTGTATCTTAGCTACCTTCATGCTTGGTAGGTTCTGAGTAGAAATCTGATTAGAAGTCAGCTTAAAATAGAGTTACTGTATTGTAGCAATGTGCTGTAGTGGCTTTGGAATACTTAGTATCTTCTAGTAAAGAGAAGAACTTTTCTCACTAATAAGAACACTGGAGATGCCCTTTCCAGGTGTGTGCATTGAGTTATTGTAATTTTGGTTGTGCAAAAGTCATAAACTTTTCTCATAGACAGTAAAATACAATTATTCAAATCTGTATTCCCAGTGATTCCCCTAACAAGGGATTGCTTAATGCTTGTTTCCGTTGTACAACAATATTTCCTGCAAACCTTGTGCTCTGTAAGTCTTTTGTTGCGCTTTTGTGCTTGGCATAAATTGAAACAGTTTCTTATGCTCAATAATGTCATGTAATGTGGTCTTTCATCACATTACAGTTCTTTGGGTGTGTTATCCCCACACAACCGTTTTGACACTGCGCGTTGACTTCCAAATTCCTCATACGGCAGTGCTTCCTGAAGTCTAGCAGACCTTTGTACAGATAAACTGAGAATTATGGGAAGGTCTTTGGAATATAGAATCTTCTGTGCACAAGGCTTCACGTTGAAGGCATTTGAAAGTCCTGTTTCCTTGCCACTAAGAAACAGGCTCCTTGAATTTGATACAGTGGCAGGTGCTTTGTACTTCAAGCTCTGATATTTAAGCTTTGTGGGTGAGAAATGAATGACAGGTAAACAGTCACACCAGTTAGGAAGTTTTCTTCTGGTATGTCTCTTAGTTGACCGAGTTTGGTACTGTGTTTTTCTGGGGACTTCCAAAGTGCAATTTCTTGGTGTTTTTTGTTTTGTTGGGTTTTTTTTTTTTTTTTTTTTTTATTATTTTTTTATGTTGGTTTTTTTTAAATGTGTCTTTACAGGAACTGACAACAGCTTTGGAAAAAAATCCGGATGATGCCGAATCTTATTGTCAACGAGCTTATGCTTATATCCTTCTACAGAAATATGCTGGTAACATCCTCATACAGCACTGAGGATCCTCTTACTAGTGTATTAGAACACATTCTTTACAGAAAATGTCTTCAATCTGAAGCAAAACATAGTAATAAGAGAAAGTGTTATCTGTAACTTAATATGCTGCTTTTACAGTTAGTGCATAATTTTACAGTTTTCTTTGTTTCTGAAAAACTTCCAGTGAATTGGGTACTCTGCAGCCCCAGCTTTCCATTCGATTTTAGCCTAGTGTTATCTTCGTAGCTTTTTTTTAAGTAGACTTCTTAGGCAGATTTTAAGCTTTGTGTTGTGAGCATCTTCCATCCTTAGGCTTTTTGTAGAGACTGAATTCTGTCATGGTAGGAATGTGATAACTGAATAATGCCTGGGAAAAGATAAACTGAGTAAGATTGGATCTAATTTTTTTCTTTCCAGTGAAAAAAGCAAACAAAGAGATTCATACTTGAGTAGAGGATTTGGCTAAGTGGAAGTCGTGTTGCATCTTGCAGATATATCTGCAGCTGAGCCCAGGGTTCGTCCACAGCAGTTGTGGCTAAGTGCAACTCAAATGGTGTCATTTGTGTGCAAGCTAAGAAAGCTAACATAGAACACCATAAAAAAATTCAGTGCCAAGAGACTCACATTTCAGTATTTATTTTTTTTTTTTATAACATATTATTATGTTCTTCACCTTTAAACTGTTTCCAACAGATGCAGTTGCAGATGCAAAGAAGTCCCTAGAACTCAACCCCCGTAACGCCGTGGCGCTCCTTAGGAAAGGGTGTGTATCCTCGGCTGCACTGTGTGAATGTTGTGAGAGCCTGCAGGGCAATGCTAGTATTTAGGTTATACCTCTGCACAAGCCTTTTCCAACACCATTAATTAATAAATTTAATGCTGTGCTGCTTCTAACCCACTTGTAATAAAGCTGTGCTTACAAGCAGTTTAATTTGGGGTGATGATCTTAACACCCTGGCCGTTTCAAAAACACACCTCTTAGGTGATTGGAATTCTTACACGTGTAATTTTAATGGGTATGGTGTGTGAACTAAGTATGTTATGATCTACAAAATGTGGATTAGGCTGAGAAGTAATCGCTCTTTCCTTGGTTTCTTTCTTTGTTCATGTCAGGTTAGGTGAATATCATATCAAAAACTATGAGTCTGCTTTAGAGTCTTTCAGAGAAGGCCAGAGACTGGACAGTAAGTATAAACATTTCTTGTGTGCACAGTACTCCTTTGCTAATGAGAAAAAAAAATTCTAATGTGTTAGTTGAAGGATTTCTCCCTTTCTTTTTTAAAGGCTAATGAGTTAGGTACCTGACTTCAGATGTCTGGATTTTGGGAAGGTTTGTGTAATCACTGCATAAGAGTATGAAACTGCTTAAAAATGTCTAAGTTCTTAGCAAGTAGTATTTGATTTATTGATGATTTTTTTTTTTTAATAAAATAGGGAATATTTTCCTGCTTCCCAGAGGTCTTACAGATAAATGGTGGCAATAGTGTGGCATTAAGTGTCATAGAAAAGTTTCTGAACAGGGCTGGCTTCTTGTACGTAGCTGGAATTTCTTACTTCTTAAACCATTTGATAGACTGGTGTTTAGAAGTAACATGCAACTAGATGAGTATTCATAATGGATTTTTTCCTCACATTTTTAATTACATAAGCATATTTATTTCTTTTTTTTCTTAAGGTGTTCCCAGCTTGACTTAGGCATCTTTTAATTTGGGTGGAGAATTAGAACTTTCATAAAAGCTGACTTTATTCTAGAAGCAGGAAAGAAGTAATTTAATACAGAAAGCTTTGGTAGAAGACATGGGGAAGCATATGACAAAGCACTTACAAGGTGGTTGTGAGCCCTTTCTCATCCCTTCTATCCCCCATTTTAAATAAAACCCTCTCTCTCCTCATTCCATTTCCTCCCTTCCCAAGAGCAGAAGGCAATGGTAAGAAAAGCACCTTGAAGTGCATACACAGCAAAGTGCATTTATCTGATAAGCATCGACATGGTCTCAGATCTTTCTAGTATGTTGTTTTATCTGTAATAGTGTCTGGGACCTGAAGGGTTAGCAAAAATTTCATTACTTTGCTTCTCCCAAATAAGCAGACTGGTCCTCTGATCTAATACTGGAGTTTCATGGAGCGTAAGCCAACTTGTGCTTGCTTCTAAGCAATCATGCTTCTGTCTGCTGGTGTCCTTGCTTGGCCTCTTCCTTCAGTGTACAAAATCTGCAGAAAGTCACTATTTTTGAAGTATTTTTCTCCAGATTAATGTGTTGAAATGGCCTGATGAGGGGTCTGAGTGATGAAGCCAGTAGAAGTGGAGCACCAGAGCAGGGCTGGGGTGCTGGTAATGATGGTGGAAGTGTAATGTGGTAGAATTGAAACGACTGTTAGTTGTCAGTGTAGGCTGCTCTGCAATAGGAGTTGAAATATAAGTAATTTTCTAGAGTTCTTTCAGTTCTGGTAGTTTGGTTAGCTAGGGAGTCTCCACGAGTCTGTACAGTACAAACACAAGCATGTCTTTGCAGTCTAGCCAGGTTCCTCACTTGATAGGTAACTTTTTGTATGCATCTGAACTCATCACTCCTGAATTTTGTTGAGTAATTAACCTATATTTTTTCATGTGGAATGTTTGATGGGTCCCAGGTGAAAATGGTTGGGAGCATCAGCATTTTGGCAAAACCATTAACTTCCACTTAAATTAATCTAGTACAAAATTAGCAAAGAGCAGATGGAAGATTTGCCAGGTATCACAAAGCAGGTGATAAAGAGAGAAGACTTCAGTTGTTGCTGCCTCAGAGAGAACTGCTGTGGTGGGGAATTCTCTGCTGGGAAGGCTGGTTTCTTTGCCACGTGAGGGGACACAAGTACACTGGTACCTGTTTCTGTTCCTTTCTGATGCAAGGGCTGCTTTAAATCTTAATCTGGAATGCTTGACAATGAGGAACTTCCTACTTGTGCTCTTTTCTGGTAGGACTGAGAGGCCTAAGGTACCACAGGCAAGCTGCCCATTACCCACCCACCTACGGGGATATCTGAACAGGACTCAGTGTGATGAATTGTTGAATGTGCAATGTTTCTCTGTGTTCTATAAAATACCATTAGGAAGCAAGATTCCTTTCATTCAGCCATGAAACTAGACCTGTGTGGATTTGCAGGGTTCATTAATTTATCTTAGATTGAAGAAGCAGTGTTATCTGTTGCTCTTCAGTACGTTGTGTGGATCCAGGAGAATTATACTGAATTTTTAATATTTTTTTTTTTTTTTTTTTTCTGTGACCACCTAATAAGTTTAGGTGGAAAAGAAAAAGGTGAAATGTGTCACCTTTATAAAGAAATTACTTAGTATGTACTTTTTTTGTGTTGTGAGGGTTGGTAGATTTTCAGTAGGTGAAAACCTGGTTGGGTTTTCTCAACTAGAAAGTTATTAATAGAAGTTTCTGGTATGTTCTTTGGGAGAATAATGTAATTCTAGAACAAACTCACAGACAAAAAACCCAAACAGTTTTTACCTCAAATTATAAAATGTGCTGGGATGCAGGGTAAGAGACAGTGGTTGTCAAGGGGGGCGTCTTCTAGGAAAATGGGGAAGATAACAATGGACCTTTCTTTTAAAGTTAGTGCTGCATATCAGTCTTATTGTAGACCATAGCTAAAAAATTCCTTCTGCTGAAAGTGAGACTGGATCAGTGGAGACTTGACTTGGTTTCTTCTTTGCTTAAACTCCTGAACTTACTTCACAGCTGCAAAACTTGGAAGTCTTTTTAGGGTATGGGTGCTAAACTTTAGAATTATAGATAGATTTAGGTTGCAGGAAAGCTTTGGAGCTCATCCAAATTCCATGCCCTGGTCAAAAGCAGTATTGACTTTGAACTTCTGTGTGTTTGCTTGCGTCTTTCTACCGTTGATTTCCAAGTATATCCAAGACTGAAGATTCTACAACCATTTTGGGCAACCTGCTCCAGTTTTACTCTTTTAGTAAGAATTTTCCTTGTCTAATCAGAACTTACTTTGCTGCATCTTGGGTCTTATGCCTCCTTTCCTTTCCCTGTGTATTTCTGAGGAAAGTCTGTGGTCAGTCACCTGAATACCTCAAGTATACATTAGGTAGCCAAAGACAGCCCTTAGATCCCCCAGTAGAACAATGTGAGAGTTAATTTTGGTTAATTCCATCTGAATATAGTTATCTTCTTTCTAGGGTTTGCTAGGAATGTAGAAAAGACTGCAGTAGTCACTGACTGACTGTATTGTAATGTCTTGACAGCCATATTGTTAATTTTTTTTATCTTTTCCTAACAACAGCTAAGACATTACATAACTGTTACGTAGCTTAAAATGTAGATGACTTCTAAGATGACTGGTGGGGATGTCAGAAGAAAAGGGAAGAGAAAATGGCTTGAGGAGTAGGGTGGCAATTTTAGGACCTAAGGTGCAGCTTAAAATTTTTGTACGTTTTGTCCTTTGCATAACTTCAGCGAGTCCCCATTGGTGTTACTGCCTATCTGCTGGGAAATCTTTTGTTGAGCCTCTTCAAGACCTCTGTGGGATAGCTCACTCTGTGAACTCCCCTCAGTGTGAATTCTCTCTGTTCTGAAAAGATAAAAAGCTCAATGATTCTTAGTAGTTGGTTGGTAACACTTTCCACTTTTCTACTTCCCTGACTGAAAATTTTTTCTGGGAATTGTATCAAAATAAGATGATTACTCTGTCATTACACTTCTACCTTCTGCACTATTTTCCAGTAAATTCATTTCTGTCTGGGGAGCTTGCTTCCTAAAACATCAAGGTCTTGCTAAACTTTCCTGTGATTTTGGTTCAGAGCATGTGTGCCTATGTGTTTCTAAGAACCCAGATGTGCTTGCAGAGTTTGTGTGAAACCACCAGGAGAAACTTGGCACTTGTGAAAACTTGTGCAAGTTTGTGGTGTTCTTATAACAGACCATCTCTTCTAGTGTTTTTCTAGGGAGGAAGTGTGTAATAAATAATTTTAAGAATAATGGGAAAACATGTAAAAACCCAAACCAAACCTCCTCCTGCTTGCTTTCCAAACAGTTACGTAGTTGTTGAGCAAACTGGAGAGCAAAAGTGCAATTGGGTCAGTTCAGACAAAAATCTAGTGTCCTACAAATTAATTTGAAGTTAATTAAATATAACTGAGTTAAATAGGAGAGTTGTATAAAAATAATTAAAGCTTAACTGGAATGACAGAGGTTACAAGAAGATAATAGGAAATAACACCTTTTTAGTAAACTGATAGATGGATTTGCTTCAATTGGCAGTTGTGATGAATTGTTCTTTATGCAATGCATGTAGTGCTTGAAGTTTTAATGTTACTGTCTTTGATCCCTTCTAGATGTAGATGATACCTTTACTGTTTGGATTAAAAGATGTGAAGAAACACTAAATGGTAAGAAAAAACACATTTACTTGATAAGGAATTTGATATGCCCTGTGCTTTGAAGCTGTGTCATGTGTTTCAAAGATTTACAGTTTACCTCTTACTTAGAACAAAAGGAATTATTTTTGAAGAAAAAGTTAACTTTTTCTTCTCGTTTCTCTCAGAGTATGCATCCTGAACACTTCTATACTTCAGATTTAGAGAAACTAGTTTTTTAATGTCATTATTAGCTGTGACAGGGGAGTTAAGTTCAGACAATCATAATTAAACTTGTTTTCATACACAACTGTTAAACAATTTTAACTGTAGACTAAAAAAAAAAAGAGGATAACCCTTTTGGGTTGTATAAGAATCAACAAATTTCTACTTTGTGATATGTTTTTGCCAGATTTATTTTTATTTGGAGAAATTAAATAAGCGATTGGCATGCACAGTCTTGTTTGCAAAGAGTTATCTTGGGTGACAGCTTTCTCTGCCTTCTGAAGGAACAAGGTTATAATAATAAACATTTTTCTCTAAGTACTTTTTGCAGTGTTTTGTCTGGTTCAACTCAGTTGTCCTATTTTATCCTGAGTATTTATCCCTGTCTTGTTTTTGAGCTGTTCTCCTAACTCTCTGATAGATTCCAAAACCCAACAAAACAACAACCCAGATTTCTTCATTATAATTTAATATTCTTTTTTTGTTAATCTTTATCTCTTTTTAGCCATATGCATTATAAAGAAACAAAGGGAACATTTGGGTTTTTGTCAAACATTTTTAAATCTGAAACAGGAAAAGAGGAGATACTGAGCTATAGTTCAGATCCAAGTATTACTGTATATTTAAGGTCATAGGAGTGAATTTCTCTGCCACGTTTCCATGTCATTCCCCAACTGGGTTTGTCTAGCCTGAGATATAAATTTGATGATAACATTGTGCTATTCCCGTGGATGGAGAATAAACCCAGTACAGGCTCATAGGAAGTGATTTTTAAAACTTTTGTTTGCTGTGATATTGATTTCATTTAAAAAAGGACTGTGTAGGTTTCTGATAAGCAAGTAATGGGAAGTAAAGGAAAATTTATTCCTCTCTTCATCTGAAGCATGTTCTGATAATAGTTGTTCCTTTGCACAAATTGCTGTTTAAAGTATGATAAAAGTAGTGTCATAAAAGCAAAATATTAGAGGTAGAATTGGCATGTTTTTAACTCTTCTGCTTTTAAGCCTGGAATAAATGAGGAATGTCTGGAGTAGCTGAAGAAAGCTAAATGTATGCCTTGTAAGTTCAATGTCTTTTTCTGAAAGTGCAACTTTTTTCTTTCTGCAGCATCACAGACAGAAGAGGTGAGACTGTTTTCTTAATGTGTTTGCTGTTCTGATTTCTCTGTTAAGCTGGAGCATGCTTCTCAGCTTCAGTGGCTTCTTACAGCTTTCAGGCTTTAAAAAATAATGTTTTCTATTGCATGCAATTCTGAAGGATTTAACTTTTCTTCTAAACATGTATTCCTTTATGGGAAGCTAAGGTTACAAAATGTGAACTCTGAAAACTCTTAGGAGCAGCATACAAATATGGGAATTCCTGTGCACTCATTGAAGTAAATTTTAACTTTCTGACTTGCAGTTTGTAGCCTAATTTACAAGTTCACCAGCTCATGTTGTCAATCAATACTAACTTGCTTGTGACTGCTAGAAAGTAACTGCTTTTTTTTCTAGTAGCTTGCAAGTGATTTGAACAGACTTCTTTCTACTGTAACTCATTCAACTTTGAGTTCCTTCTTTTATTGGAAGTTTTCAGAAGAAATGTTGAAATTAACTCCTCACCCTTTTCTTGAGACAAAAAAAAAAAAAGGAAATTTTACACTGATTGTTCTGCTTCCTCTTCCATGGCTACTTCTGGGTTTTTTATGTTTTACGAACAGGATAGAGGAAGAAAGCATACAGAAAACATGATGGGTGTATGTAAAGAAAATCTTACAGTTAAAATGTTTTTATGTTTAAAAGTTAAACCTTAAGTTCTCAGACCTATTTCAGGTTTCCATTATGACTTTGAGATCAGCAGCATAGCCACTGCATGTCTTTCACATATACTTCTTATCCAGGAAGGAAATGAGTTAAAGCTGAACTTACTGCTAGTTATAAAATGTCTGATCAATATATTCTAAGTTACAGACATGTTCATGTAAATTGAAGCTTTAAAATTCTTAATCTTGCATAAATGACTAGGAGCACAGTGAAGAGCTTCACCTGTAAGTTAATGCTCATACATAAATCAAGAAGAGGGGAGCAATCAGTATGAAAATGATTTAATGTCTTTGAAAAGTACTTCATGGTGTATTTTCACTTACACTGACGTAATTTTCTTTCCAACCAAATGTTCTTCAACTAGAATACACAGCCACAACCTCTGCCACCAAAGATCAAGTAAGTTGACTTTAGCTTTACTGTTAGAATTAAAATAATTGCCATCTGACTGTTCTTTGACTTGGGGATTAGAGAAGCAAGTCAATGACTGTAGAAATTCTGTTGGGGTAACTTTAAAAACGTGGCAGTCCAAGTGAAGTGTTTTTTAGTGTCAACACTCTTGTTCAAACTGAGTTGAACTTTCAGGAGTTTCTGCCTCACTGGGAGGGTGGGGAATGGAGTAAGTGTTCTGCCTTCTGTTTTCTGATTCTTGTGCTGAGCTTAATTCAAAGACTGTCCTGCGTGTCTGGTATAGGTAGTGTTTTGAGGTATTTTTAAGATCCTGAACTAAAAAGTGCTGTTTAATTTACAGAAGGCAAACAGTGTTAGGAATTGGTTAAGAAAGTGGCCTAGTTTTATGTGCTTCTTGATTAAAAAAAGATTCTTTCTCTAACTACTTGTCCATTCTTCAACTGCCTTTTTAGAGGAAAGGGAAGAAATCTTATTTTGTATGTTTTTCCTCCATTAAACTACACAACGTGCTGCTTCAGCTTCTGGTATTCTTCTGTGTATGTCTTTGCAGTCAGTTTTTCATCTCTTTTTTTTCTTTTTCTTAGATATGACTGGTACCAAACAGAATCTCAAGTAATTGTGACTATAATGATCAAGAATGCACAGAAGGATGATGTCAGCGTACAGTTCTCAGAGAAAGAGGTGACTTGTTTTAGTTACTGACACACATCCCTAGATTCCCTCAGATGTTATAACTAAAACAGTGAACAGTATTTGCTGCAACAGTATGAAGAGAATGGTACAGGTGGTCTTTGAGCCTTTTTTTAATAGAGAGTATTGCTGTATAGAATCATGTGAAGGAGGATCTGTTCATAGGATTTGTACACAAGCAGTAGCTTGGCGTATGTCTGGTTTTCAGCTGCCTGTGTCTTTGGAATGTTGGGGGAAGAAGGGATCTGCACGGAGTATGCATGCATCTGGACAGAGAACGGACAGAGAAAATTATTCTAAAAATTATTACATGAATGACTAATGACTTGCTTTAGGACAATATAGAAAAATTATGAATGTTTTTGTGGGGCTTTGTCTTGCTTTTGGCACCACTAAAATTTTAATGGCAGGAAAGTATGTATTGTAAGGAAGTGCAGTAGTTTCTCCATCAGAATGCCAGTGATGTTCATGTTTAATTTAACTGAGAATACTGAAGATTTAGTTTCTTATTTTCCACTAAGCTGATACTTCCTGACCTACCAGAACTACTTGGCTGTTACTATTTGCTTTGGATTGTTAAAATTGTGTGAGTATTTGCTACATAGCTTGCGTGTGATAGAAGGGAAGTTGCAGATTGTTTTCATGTTCCATTATTAATGTGTTGATACTTAATTTGCCATATAATTCTTTCCCTCAAAAATGCAGATCAAACTGACAAGATAACAGGCTTTTTGAGTACTTGCTGGCTAGGAATTGAAATCTGTTAACTTTCTAGTATACTTTAGAGATGCCTTATTCAGTAATGCAGTAAGGTAGTAGTGTTGTCTGAAATTCTGACGCCTGCTGCTCTGAGTGCCCTAGTGAAGGGTCGCTAATTTAATCAGTTTTGGTGCCAAATGACAACCCTTTACTTGGAAATGGAAAACTGCTCTCAGAGATGACCAGAGATGTGTTTTTGACTGTTAACAGATGAGTGCATCAGTGAGGCTTCCATCAGGAGAAGACTACAACTTAAAGCTCGCTCTTCTTCATTCTATAGTGCCGGAGCAAAGTACATTTAAAGTGCTTTCAACAAAGGTAAGCTTCTTAAAGTGTAAATTATTTCTTTGACTGTTCTGATGTTGAAAACGTTTCTGCTCTGTTGTCTTGTCCCTTTGCAACAGCCATAATACCTTCCTTTTTGTAGAGAATGATTTCTCTTCTTCAAGAATTACCATAGATTGTTGGTCTTGGTTTTCCACTCCTCTCGCTAAGAAAGCTGGGCAGGTTATGTGATTGAGTGGCGTGAGCTCTTGTGCTGTGGGAGATAAGCAGAGAGCTCAGACCTGCTAGTCCAATAGTATTTACGTAAATTTGAGTGGAATGGGCATGGACCTCGTCAAGGGGAGTAACTGTGAGATGCTGTTTGCTTTATGTTCCTGTCTAGCTTGTGTTATGCTTTTCACTCTTCCTGAAATTTACCATTACTTCCAAGCGTCTGCATGCCACTGGACACTGTTCAATTTGACTTTGTCTTTCTGCACTACTGTCTCTAGCCTGGGCTAATCTCCAGAATAATCTCTTGTAGTCTAGAGCCTGGTTTAGACTGAGGTTCCTAAAGCAGCGTGAAAACTTCAGTTATGTTCAGGCAGTGCCTGAAATGTAAATATTTTGCACATGTTTTCAAATGTTATTGTTCTTATATGATTGTGATATAATATTTTGGAGATGAAATGGGATAAGGGAGAACACAGTAGGTGTTTGGACAAAAGTCAGCATGTCAACATGTTCTTCCATTTGCAGAAAAAAATAGTATAAGAACATCTGTGAAGCTTCAATGAAAGAATAAAATTTAAGTGATCCCCCAGCTAATTCCAGTTCCAACCAGCAGATGGAGCCTGGCCGAAGGAAAGAAAATTACAAGTATAGGCACGTTAAGCATCCAAAGGCTTAAAATGCTTTACTTTGAAAAACATTAAGCACTGTAAGGGAATGGTGCAGCCTTAGTGTTCTAATACTAGAAATTAAGATTTCAAAAGTTTTGTGTATATGTTTTGTTCTTACAAATGGTAGGGAAACCACACAGTTACTTGAGTAAGCTGTCTCATTGCTTAGAACTTCTGACACCCTTTACAAATCATTTTGTACCATTTACATTAAGTCCTTTTTTAAGGACTTGGAACTAAAGACATAATCTCATTATCTTCCCACTTATATGAACTTCTTACTACACACTGCTAACGAAATTGTGTTTTCATGGAATAGGAACAGATCTATTCCTGTGGATTAATAATTACAGAAAAATGCCGCTGTATCTGTTTTGCCACTTTGAATGTGTGAGCCACAGTAGCATTGTGTGGTCTTCATGGGGCAACAGAGTCCTGTCCTTCTCTTCCAATTTATGAAGAAATATATGAAGAAACAGAGTGGAGTATATAGACAGGTTATGTGGTGGATAGCTTGGGTTTCCCATGAACTTCATGAAACTAATAAATGTAATGGACAGAGGTTAAAACAACAGAACTGCCAGACAGCAAAACAATCCTTTCTGTTTTCAGAACTAAGAGAAAGTGGGGAGGGATTTCTCAGTACTACTTGAAATTGAGTTTCACTTGGCAAATGCAAAGGAGTAAAGGTAAAGATGCAAATTCAGAAGGAGAAAATAGCCTTAATTGCATTTGCAGAATTACAGATTCTGAAATAACTGCAAAGAGCACACAGAACTTACAGATTCTGGGATTGGTTCTTTCAGGGAATGTTAGCAATGGTGAAAAATGCAACTGGTACCTTAAGAATTTTTTCTTTCCTAAAAATAAAATAAAAATGATAAATTAAAAAATAAATTAATTAATAAAGTCCTGCAGTGTCTAGCTCTCAGGTATAAAGTCCCTGTTTGGAAAAGGACAAAACTAGCAAATAGTACTGAGGTAGCATAGATAGGTGTTTCGAGGGGTTTGAATGGTTTCTGTATGAGCAGAAGTGAACTTGTGTTCATAATCTGCAGACTTTTGGCTTCAGGCTGTGAGCCAGAAGAGGTAAAACACTTGATGCCGACTCAAGAACAGCATAATGTGTGGGTGAAGTCCAATTTTGAGATAAGATCTTAATCTCTTTCTTTATGCATCCTAGTGTTGTATATTCTTTAATTGTCAACAGTTGTACAGAGGATACAGTCTGCCACTAGGCTGTATGTATTGCTGCTGTGCTTGAAGCCTCGTTTTTTTTTACCGAATTCAGAAGTTTATTTGCTCTTTAATAGACACCCCTACTTGGAAACTTAGCTTTGAGTTAATTATGGTTCACATGTAGTCGCAAGTTACTTGGAGTTACCCAGGGTTGTTCAGCACAAAAATTTGATGATTTAAGGCGTCAGCTTACTGTTCATGTGAGAAAATGCTGAAATGTATCGAGTCCTCTTCTTGAGGGAATTGCTATATATGTGTAGGGATGTTTTTCTTGTGTGTGAACTACACAGTTGATAGATCATAACTACATTGATTGACATTATTAGTCATACTCTTCATCTGTCAAAGGGATCTGACCACAGTAATCTGATCAAGCAAAAACTAGCAGCAGCTCCAAAAAGCACTGTATACATCTGAGATTTGTGTCCTACAAATGGAAGCTGGTCTAGTCTTTGTATTTAGCATGACTGTACACAATAGGTAGGATTTGGTGTATTTTGGTGGTCATTTTCAGGTATGTTCAGGTGTCAGGTGAAGGGCAAAGGGGGGTGTGCCACACTGAAAACCCCACGTTGCATGCAGGATTTAACAGGAGGAAGGAAGGTACTACTTGATGCTACTTGGTTTTTCACTTCTTTCCAGGAGAGGGAGCCAAAATGTAAGGGGTGGACCAAGTTTGGTCTTTGGAAGTCGCCTGTGTGCAGTTACCATGTAGCTCAGGGTGCATAATATCATTGTGCTCCCTTTAGAAAAAGGAAAAAGGCTTAAAAACTTAAAATGACTAAATATGTTTAAGACAAAACCAGCTGATCTGCCTTTGTCCAGAAAACATGGCAGGAAAGTAGAAAGGCACAAACAGTGTAAGGATTTTTAATATTCTGAAATAGTTCTTTGTACACAATCAGCCTGTTTCTTTTCCCTCTTCAGTCTACCAGTCAGTGTATTTGGGATTCCAGGGGAATATTCTGCCACGTTCTGTTGGAAACTTGTGTAACCTGAACAGTTTCTCTAGACCTTGTGTTGTGTTCTAGGTGATACTGGGGCTTTCTTCTCCTTAGACCTAGAAGAGGAGGGTGAGGATGAGTATGTGCTTTTAGTACATGTGCTTATGAACTTAAAAGAAACTTGAGCTAGTGCTTTCTCTCTTTCTTCCCCTCTGCTCTTGCATCTACAAATAATCTGGGGACAACTACTGTGAGCTCTTACTGGTTTGGGATTTTTGCAAGCAATGATTTACAGCAATTTAGAACCATTTGGAAAAGTGGTAAAAAGCAGTTTCTTTATCCAAGAACTGTCCTTTAGAGATCAAAGTTGTGCTGCAAACAGAGGAGGTGTTAGAAATCCTCATCCCTTTTTATAGTTGACATTTGTTACTTAATAGAGAGGTCTGAGGTAGAAGCACATTCTCAGCAGCTTCATGCCAAGAATATGACAAGTATGCCTCAGAGGAATGTTTCTTTTCCTCAAACCAACATTTTGCCTTGCAAACTCTGAAGGACTCTGTGCAGCTTACTGAAAAAGCACATAGATGCCTGTTGCTGCTGCTAGATGTAAAGGAAAAGGCAAAGAGTGAAACCTCTTGGACTGTCATCAGAGCCTCTATTCAGAGGAAAATGAACACAAACAGATAAACAGAGCAACAGATTTATTTTAACTGATGTTGGTTCTTACCATTGCAGCCCTATCCTTAAACACTTTCTTCTTTTGGATATTTTCATTAAAATACATGCAGACACATGATTGCAGACTTTTCTGCTATCATGTACTTGTTCCCTCTGTGAGGCTTTTGTGCAGATTCCTATCTCACATATATGTTCTTGAGCATTTTCTCTAAATTACAAAATGATGCTTAAGATGGGAGTTGGATACTTGTCTGAAATTTCTTGCATCTCTTAGGCAGGCTAGTTGGAACATTTCCTGGCTAGACCATAAGGAAACCTCCCCAGTGATTGGCATGATATTTACTTGGTTCAAGGTGTTTTGTCTTGGATTGCTTTTTTGAATGGAGATGGGTGTGGGGCAGATTTAAACTCCTTCATACTCTGAGAACTGTATTTTAAGCAAACGGAAAAGTCAGTGGCCATATAAGTAGAAGAAGGACAACTATGTATGAGGATTTTTCTATGTCTTGAGAGAAGATGAATTTAAGAACTGTCTTAACAGCAACTTTTTACACTGAGGCTGCACTGAGAAAGGGCTTTAGGATACCTAAATGATCAGCATAATGCTAGGACCTGTTAGGGTGGGTCTGGAGAAGGGCCATGAAGATGTCCCAGAGGGCTGGAACACCTCCTACGAGGACAGGCTGAGAGAGCTGGGGTTGTTTAGCCTGGAGAACATAGGATTCAAGGGCTGTCTTATTGTGGCCTTTTAGTATTTGAAGGGGGCCTACAGGAAAGCTGGGGAGGGACTTTAAACAAGGGCTTGTAGTGATAGGGTGAGGGGTAATTGGTTCAGACTGTTAGAGGGTAGGTTTAAGTTAAAGGAAGAAAGGAATTATAGGATGTAAGGAAGAAGCTCTTCACTATGAGGGGGGTGAGACACTGGACTAGATTGTCATATTCACTGGCACATGTTGTCCAAGGAAGTTGTGGATGCTCCATCACTGGGTGTGTTCAAGACCAGGTTGGATGGGGCTTTACACAGCCTATTCTAGTGGGAGGTGCCCCTGCCTGTGGCCGGGGGTTGGAACTAGATGATCTTTAAGGTCCCTTCCAACTCAAGCCACGCTTGTTAAAATCTTACATTTTTAGGATAAGTGGCTGCAATGTAATATCAGTGAGATGGAAACTTTGACCATTTCACACTTAGTTCTTCATAGTGCGTAGCTGGCAAAGAACTGAAAGGTAGGCACAAAATCCCTTCTGTTGCAATATATTCACTAGAGAATAAATTCCTTAGTTATCACTTATTTGTGATAACCCTGTAGAGCTATTTTCATCTCCATATATTTTTTTTTTAAAGTTATGGACCAAAGATCTTGGAATTTGGGATATAAGCAATGTATAAAAAGTCTTTGAACAACTAAGGTACAAAAACTGTATGTACATATGGTCTTAGAGGCAAGTTTGAATATGTTTTTAGAAGAAGGTGCTATTTTGTCTTAACCTTAAATTGAGGTAACAAAATACATGAGATGATTGCAAAATGACAACTCTAAACTCTTAAAATTTACAACTCTGATGAGGCAGTCAGCAGTTCAGTAAATAAGTAATTGATTGGAAACCCTGAATCCTCGTTTTCCTGCATTCGATATAGCAAAACATCAGAATTTAAAAGAGTGTTTTTTTGATGCAGCTTAAAATTAATGCCTGAACTACTTCTTAAGCTTTGCCAGTTCTGATTTCCTTCATCCATCTGATCAGAGCTTGACATAAATTTGCCAGCAGTAAGTGAACTTTCCCTTAGCATGGACTGTAAAATATCACACAGGAGAAATTAGGAAAAAAAAAAATCCTTGTAACTTGTCAGTGTACACCAGAATCTTCTTTTACGGAGGAAGATAAAAATTTTTTCCCTTTTAATGTTTCCCAGTTAAGCTGGTAATGTGTCCCACAATGTAAATTCAAGAGAAATGTAGTTCTTCAGAGGTTTGGGCTTTTTTTAACCTTTTTTAACAGTAAGCTTCTACCTAGAAAATAATGTTGGCTAACTAGCATTGTGTTTGTTTGTAGCTAAGGGGAGAAATTGTTTCTTACAACTAGATTAAAAGCTCTTCTATGCCAGTCATCCTAAAGTAAGGGAGTTTTATATTCTTATACCACTAGTGAAATAGGTTACACTAGCTTCTGACAGTACCTCTATGGCATCTTTCTGATAGCTAGTGCGTGGATTAAGCTGCAAACAAACTGGTCTGAATCTCTGAAAGTTTTAAAAAATTGATCACTTTTATGGCTAGGAAATTTTGTGAGTAGAAACTTCTCTGCATCCTTTCACTGCAGATGGAGTTTCTTGTAGACAACGAATCTCCCATTTGACCTTCTTCTCAAAGGGGGAGGTTTCTTTCAAGACAGTATTGCAAACAAGTAGTGCATGAATTGCTCTGTCAAAATTCCATGTTTCTTTTCCTTTGCTTCCTTTGAGCCCAGAATACCAGGAACTTGAATATTATAACAAAGTGGATTATTTCTGTTGGAACTTTTCATACTTCTGGCATACAGTGTCCAGTTTTGGGGTTCCTAGTGCAAGAAAGGCACTGATGTGTTAGAGGCAAGCCTAGTGGAGGGCTACTGAGACGGTCAGGTGGCTGCAGAACATGAGCTGCCAGGAGAGGCTGAGGAATTACACTTGTCCTCCAGTGGCATGCAAAGCATTTAATTTGCAATGAAGTTTTCCTGTCTTTTACACTAAAGTAGGGAAGAGGCACACAGGCACACATTTTATGAAATATAAATGCTAAATCAAAGCAGTTGGCAAAGTGTTGATGTATTTTTCTTGCCTGAGCATTTTTTTTTTTCCCAAAGGAGAGGAAAAAGCTAACAGTACTTGTGTGTTAGACATGACACAAATGTCCATACTTATCTGTTGCTTCTCAGTGTGACAGCTATCAGTATATGCTTTAAAATGTTCATTAAAATTCATTTATTGCCATTTGTGCCGTAATCAGGACTTGCAAAGTTGTTTCTCCTTAGATCAAGTAAAGCTCTCGAGTTGAAGAAATGCATGCCTTCACAAGCAGAATTTTACAGCTTTGTATTTTTGGAAAATGTGGTTGTATAATGGTATGAAGCTAATGGTTTCCCTGGGTTTGCTTCTGCCTGCCGCTTCGCCTAATGAGGAGCTTCTCTTGAAGTGGATGGAGTAGAACAGGGTAGAGGTTTAATCACATCATAAATACACTCAGTTCTTCAGCTGTCTGTAATTCTAGCTTGGCAGAGTTGAAATGGTTGAGATTTAAGAAATCTGCATCTTACGCTGGGAATTAGTTTTTAGCATTTCCTTTTTCTTAGGGATGTTTGTCGTGTAGTTACAGCCTTAGGGACAGTTTCAGAGAGGAAAGTGTAAGAACTAGTAGATTAAAAAAGGAGAGGGGGGGATTACTGGAACAGCAAAAGTAAAGATCATCCTTTTTACTTTTTCTTCTTTTTGTGTGTGGGCAGAGGTCTCTATAAGGGTTCTTTGAGGATTGTGTTTTGAGAAGAAAAAAGTCCTATGTTTAGTAGCTCACATTGAGTGTTACATTGTATTAGAGGTCATTCTTTTAACTTGTAACTAATTAGTGCCTTTTAAGTGGCTAGTTAACTTAAATGTTCTACTCATGAGATCAAAATCCACTGAAAAAAACAATTTAAAAACAAAACCTACTAGTTCTGTAATGATGGAACTAGTTGCTGGTCTTATATGCAGATACACAGATATTGTTGTCTTCCTTAAACTAATTGTAGAGCATTAGATTTAGGAGTGTAGGTGTTCAAAAATGAGCCTTAAGGTAGTAGTTTCCAAAGTGATTTTTAGAAGAGCCCAGCAGAGGAAGCTTTGCTGACCTCTTTCATCTTGCAGCAGGCTAGTAACTGGCACAGCTTGAATGCTACTTCTGCATACTTTGAACGAAAATCTCTGCATCCTTACAGATTGCAATATCAAGCTCTGGAATACAGGCCACCATTAGGGATAGCAGGTTAAGCAGCTAGAGTAGCACAATATTTTAATTTTATTTGATTATTTCTGGTCCTGTGACTGTGACTTTCACTATTTAAAAACTGATACTCTGATGCTTAATTTGTGACTTGTAAAGTTGCTAAAAACATTGGAAGCCAAATCCATGTGGGTGTGGGACTTAACAAACTTGCTGAAACTCCCTGGTTCCATACATCATGTCATAAACTTCTTGTTGTTCTCAGTACAAGTTAGCAGTGGAAAATAAGTATTTAAACTTCTCTAGGGAAGTGGTAGCTTCCCCGGGAGGGGGAAAAGTAAGAAAAAGAAGCAATCATAATTGAAAATTCTGATTCTTGAAATGCGTTATGATTGCAAACATGGAAGCTTTGAAACTTAAATCACCCCGTTTCTTTGTTTTTTATAAGGTATCTCGGTCTGTTGCTTGCCAGTGACTGATTTGAAGAATGGATTAAATAAAGTTTAAATTTCAGGTGAACATGGTGCTCTGCAAGGAGCTTGCCGTTGGGATCTCTAGGGGTAGCTTTTACAGTGGCGCCTTTGTTGGTGGGTCTGCAGGGATCCCCAGGTTACAGTGGCTTCGGGTAGAACTAAGAACTTGCTTTAGCTGAGCTATTTACAGATCGGGAACTGCTGAGACTTAGCAAGCACTTAATTAATAGAATCACATGAACTTTGCGACGTTTTCTTAAGTGAATTTGCCATTTGGAGTGGCATTAGACAGTCCTTCTTTCACAGACAGTTTTTGCAACTTTAACTTGGTAACCAAAGGATAAGGTTAATTACAAGAAAACATCTCAGTATGGTTGTCTAAAGGGATTATGTGTAGTTGTGAGTAGGGCATGACATAATTCACTTAGTTCTGTTTCTCCTATGATAATTGCAACCATATCCATTTTTAATTGCCAGTTTTGTCAACTAATAACTAGTCATTTTTCTTCATAGCTGTGTTTGTTCATTGAACCAAACAAATACAGCTGCTGAATTTCTCCAGTGGGAAGATATGCATAGTCCCAGGGTGCTTCTCTGGTCTGTGTACTATACATCAAACATGAAAGTTTTTGGTAGCTGAAATGTAAACCTAGATAAAGTTGGGTTTTGTAGTCCTTCAAAAGTGCTGTTTAATATTAGAGCTGACTGGCAAGAAAGGGATGCATGAAAGATAATACCTTGGTGCCTGGCAGTGTAGGGACATTGGGACTGATTGTTACTTCTGAATGCCGTGATTTTCAAGTGAATAGTGAGCAAAAGGGAAAGCTGAGTGGTACTATACAGAAGGTAAAAGTCTGATACAAGAATTATGCAGTCCCATAAGTTGTGTAACTTTATCTTGTAAGGTAGGTAAGTTTTGCTAAAATGAAGGCTTCTTATTAGAGACTGTGTTTCTCAAAGCAAATATATTTTCTTACTGCTCCAAGTTCCAACTACTTTGGTACTGTTTGGCAGCACTGCTCACCATCTGAATTAAGTTGTTCTTTGTCTTGTGTTTTGTAGGTTGAGATAAAAATGAAGAAGCCAGAGGCTGTAAGATGGGAAAAGCTGGAGGGACAGGGAAATTCTCCTAAAGTAAAGCAATTTACACCAGGTTTGTTCTCTGAACTTAAGTATTAAATGGTTTATTTGTATTAAGTTATTTGTAGTTATTAATAGTATTTTTGTGTTAAATATTGTTAATAAAATCACATCTTCATATTTAAAATGAGAAGCCTAATAGTGTTAGGTTTACTGCCAAGAATTGACAGGAAGAGTCTACAGGGCATGACTAAAACCTAGGTATTAAATTTAAAGCACAACAAGCCATCAGATTAATGGAAGTTAAGATTGTGTGATTGCCATTAATTTCTCTGGGCTTATCTGTTTGGCTCTGTTTTGGTCACTGTTTTGCAGTTCTATGCATTGTTATGCCTCTGTTGTTTCTTGCATAATTGTTATTTGCTCAAGTATTCCATCTCAATACTTTTTCAGATTTTCAAGACAGATTAACAATCTGTCTTTGAGAGAATTTGAACTGCCTTGTTTATTAATTTCTGATATTTATTTTTTTTAAATTCAGATAAAGTTTTCCTATGACTCTGGCCTCCTGGTTTTCTACTGTCTGTCTTTTTTTATTAGTCAGCCAATACTCCTGCCTCTTTTTGACTTTGTGGAGCTGTTGTCCAGTACTTTTTTTTGGATAACTAAATTATGTAACTGACTTAAATGTAAACTCGTGCAGCTACTGAATGCAGTCTGTAGCGATTCTAACTTTCCTTCATTTTTGTTACTGTGATGCCTCTATCAGTAGGAGGAATCCGTTTGCATTTTCAGATTCGTGTTCTGCGGTTGTCTCTGGTTCATTTGATACATGTGTCCCTATGTTCTCTACTGCCCTAAAGATAATGAGAAAATGCTCAGTTAAATAACACTTCTGTTTTCAGATACCCAGCACTTATATCCATCCTCCTCACACTATACAAGGAACTGGGACAAACTGGTAGTTGAAATAAAAGAAGAGGAGAAGAATGAGAAGTTAGAAGGAGATGCTGCTTTAAATAAACTCTTCCAGCAAATTTATTCTGATGGCACAGATGAAGTGAAACGTGCCATGAACAAATCATTTGTAAGTCTGTGTTACTTTTTATCAGAAGAAATATGTAACTTTTGCACACTGACACAACTTACTAAACTCTGCATGAATCAGGAAGCCTCTAGCTACTAAAACCTTGGGCCTATAATGGATGGCAGTAGTTCTGTTGGGGACAGTGATGTAACAAGCCTCCCTGAAAGCTATGATGTTGCACACTAATGAATGTGACTCTTTAAGTCCAAGGCTGTGATTTGTCTCTGATTTCTTTGTTACAAACAATGTTACCAAAGGGAATATGGGGTTTGGCTCATACAGAGCTTGAAGACGTGCCGTGGGTGAAAGGATCAAACTCCTCTTAATTGTTTGTAGCTAGTTCCTTTTATGTGCAGTCTTCATAAGCAAGAATGTGACTGATCCTTCAAAAGCTTCTTGCTCATGAAGTAGCATCTCATTGTGTCCAGTACTGGTAAAAATGCTGTTTGGCTGAAGATCATGGAATGATAGCTTTGTCAAATTTTATTCTATAGGTACACAGGAGTCCTGTGTAATTGCTGCTACATGAAACTTATTCCTTATTCAGAATTTGTTAATCTGCTGTAAGAAACGTGGCTTTTATATTACTAGAATTCCTCTGGCAAACTAAACAAGCTTTCTCTGCTATTGCAGATGGAGTCTGGAGGCACAGTTCTGAGCACCAACTGGTCTGATGTTGGTAAAAGGAAGGTGGAAGTCAATCCTCCTGATGACGTGGAATGGAAAAAATTCTAATCTTATTTTTAACCTTTTACCACCTGTGTGTTGCCATAGTCATGTACTGACCACTGTGTATGGACATAGCATTCTTGAATCCAAAGCACTGAATGTTCCCTTGGAAACAGGAATTGTCTTTGCATTTTGCGTGCTTTAGAAATTCCTTCATCCACAGATCTTAAAGAAATACTCAAGAATGGAACCCTGTTTTCACCATCTATGTCTAATTTTTTGGAAATTGAGTAAATCAGTCTAAATTTTCTACCACCTCTATCAGCTCTGCTCTTTGGGGATGGGGTGATCTCTAATGGCTGGTCAGGATTTTTGCCTTACGCCTGGTATTTCTGCTCAATAACTTATTAGATCTCGGCAACTTTGGGTAAAAACACTTTTCAACAACAGTGTTAAAATTGTTTGCTCTTTAAACCTGCTAAATAAAGCTGTAAATAGAACTTTTTTTTTTTTATACAGAAGCTGCTTCATTTCATTTTTAGTAAATCTTGTGTTTTGTTGGGGGAGTCCAAGTGTATTGGTGAGGATGTGAATACACTGCTTAAAAAACCAACTGGCATATGCAGGAGCAAAATGTGCATTTGGTGAAGAGGATGAGATTGCTATTCTTGATGCAGACATGAAATTTCCACTTTTGGAGTCCTTCCACCTGGGTGATAGGTTGAACTGCACTCATGTGTGATGAAAGGGGGAAGGTTGTGGCTGGAAATCTCTGCAGAAGGCAGAGGACCCACTTTTCTATATTTATAAAGAAGAATCTGTTGCCGTTGCCTGAAACCAAAGATAGCAAGCAGTTGTGTTACTTGAGGATATTTGAAGCCGTTTATGTTTTAGAGAAGAGCCCACACATTCTTAATTGTTTCCATCACTGCAGCTTTCCCATCATGATCAAATTGTAAATAACTATTTACAGGAAAAGAACTGAGAAATGTAAGAAATGCTGCCTATGCTTGTACTACTTGGATACAAGTCTGCAAGGGCCTCTGGGTGCTCAAAAACCATCTGGATGACATGGTCCTGGGGACCTGGCTCTAGGTGGCCCTGCTTGAGTAGCAAGGTTGGATCAAGTGACATCCAGAGGCCCCTTCTAACCTCAACTGTTCTGTGAAAGATGAACTTGCAAAGCTGTGGTAAACGTGCCTGGTCCATATGTTCCTGTCTCTTGGGAATTCAGAGATGCCAAAATATTGTACAATTCTAGAAAACACCATGAATTGCAAATATTGGCAGTCCCTGAAAACCACTTCATTCCTCGCTAACCATTGGGTGCTGCTTGCTTTGCTGCTCTCCCTTGTGTTCCTAATAACATAGATGCTTCCAGGTGGTTTGATACTCTTGTATCTTGCCTGTTTTCTTTGTATTTGATATGTTGTTTTACTGCAGTGAGAATTGGGTGAGATTGGTAAAATCTACAGACTATCAGAGCAGGTGTTTTAATGGGACAAGTGAAGTCTGCAGCTGTGCCACTAATAAATGTGTGTAAAAGAATGAAAACTACGGAGGAGGGAGAAAAGATATATATTTTGTTCCTCCTGAGAACTAGGAATCTAGGCTTTGCAGTGATGCTAGGACAGTGCAGTGGGTATTTTTCCTACTACTGTTACTGTGCCTATGCAGTAGACAGCAAAATTTTCAAACCTCCCAAATCTTAAAAAGGGAGCTTTTTTTTTGGGGTGTATACCATAGCTATGAATTTCAGTGTCAGACGTAGACTATGACTATGGTCTTGACATAACTGCAGTTTCTTGACGTGCTTAATCATGGTCAAGCTGGGCAGTGAGTTCTTTTTGAACCACTGTTGGCTTCAGAATGGATTCATATTTTCCAAAGTTCAAATTTTACTACCTTCAAAACTGAATGTTATTCTGGTCTTTGAATACAATGAAGGGAGATGGATTGAGTTTAGGGAGTATTTCATGTGTGCATTACCTCTTGACTGTTGCTGTCTTCTTCTTGGAAGAGTTTCTTAAAGGATATACCTGTGTCATATTTCAGTAAAGATTTATTAGCTTCAGTGGGGAATTTCTAGCCCTTCAGAGAACTGAGTAGCCAGTTGCTCACTATCTAGAGCATTTTTCCGTCCGTATGTGGTGATAACATTGAAGTTAACTTGGCTTGGAACAGGGACTTGAGCTTGATTCTCCTGGATAAGTGCTTTGCTGCTTTTTAGTTATGCTCTGAAAAGCATTTCTTCCTTTCTAACGCAGAAGGCAGGCAAATGTCTGCGCGCTTCACTTTGTCCCAAAATTGGGTTCTTGTCTCCTGGCCAGCCTTGCTTTAGAGATGTCATTCAGAGCACTTAACAGTGCTTAGCAAAGACTTGCTCTGGGAAAAGCCTAGATAAAAATCTCTTAAATAGAAATGAAAAAGTAATTTGAGGATGTTTTATGCCAATAAAGTTTTTCTTACTTACTGAAGAGAACACAGGAGGGGCTCCTGTGTCAACTTTCACTTACAGAAGGACCGTGGGGAATATTACGTCAGATAAGCCCAACATATGTGCTTGTATTAAGTGGGTACTATTTGGGATTCATTCACGTAGCTCAAGGCAAAAAGTAAAATAAAATGCATTGCTACTTAGGTACTCTTGAGGCATATATAATGCAAATAAAATGGTTTAGCTTCAGGCTAAAACTTGTAACAATCGAGTGGTAGACCTCCCTGTCCATTCTCACTCCTGTAAGCCAAGTTTGCAGGTCTGAACATCATTCCAGCGTGTTTCTGAGCACAGAACCTGTGTGTGCTCCGCCACAGAATACCGGGGAACCGATAATGACGGCTCCTCTTGCCTTACAGCAGGGAGCTGGGGGCTTTTGGTGGGAGAGGATTGGATTAAAGCAGTAGGCAAAATTTCCTTGCCAAGTTGAGGGGAAGGTGCTTCATGAACCTTGAACAGTGTATGTATTGTTCTGGACAAAACACATTCCCAGGGTGGTTCCAGAAGCCCTAGGTCAAGAGGAAGATGTCAGGGAGCTTGGAGGCTGTGAAGGTCCCAGTGGCAAAGATTGCCTTTGGGACTAGAGAGCGTGAGTGGAACTTGTGGCGCTGGCAATGAGTTGACTGTAGGCAGGGAACTGCCTATATGGGCAGAGCAAATGATGTTTTAATTGTGTTCAATCTTCTCTTGAGGGTTTTTCCCAAGCCTTTTGGTCACCTGTAGATAGTACTCTCTAGAGGACCCAGGCAGTTTCACCTCAGTGCTCTGATTTGTAGATCTGCTGTAAATACAGGAACAGGACAGCAAGAAGTAACAGCAGCTTTCCCATTTAATACCAGGGATGGGATTGCTCCCTGCTACTGTGCACAGAAAATGTGTCTGCTGTTGCTTAAGGCTGCCTCTTTGGTATGCGTGCACTGCTTGTGAAGATCAGTTGAGCCTCTCAGAAGACAGAAGCAGAAGATGGTGGCATTCCTACTCTTGCCCTTTCTGAGCAGAGATTCTGTCTACCCCAGTGTGCCAGTCAACAATCTATTCTTTGCCAACTGTGATTTTATGCTTCTCTACTTTTTTGTTGTTGTTGTTGTTTTGTTTTTTGTTTTTTTTCACTGCATGGAACAAGTGATTAGTCTGTTCTTCACTGAAACTTTTTTGGAATTTATTCGTGCTGCAGCAGGGGTGAAGTGTTACATAGGAGGCAGGAGACAAACCCCCCTGCTTCCATACGTCCTGGCTTCTCTCCTTTCTCAGTGTAGATACCAGTAGAGGATGATTCCCATATCAGAAAGGAAAAAGGGAGAGATGCTGGTTTGTTCCTTGTAACTGGGGAGAAAGGGAGCTGTAGGGACAAAAAAGAGACAACTCCAGCTTTCCAGTATAAGAATGACATTGAAGTGGTGGAGTGGGTCCAGAGAAGGGCAATGAATCTGGTGAAGGGTCTGGGGAACATAGCTTATGAGGAATGGCTGAGGGACTGGGGGTATTTAGCCTGGAGGAGAGGAGGCTGAGGGGAGACCCTATTGCTTTCTACCTGAAAGGAGGTGAGTGTTGGTCTCTTCTCCCAGGTTACTAGCGAGAGGATGAGAGGAAATGGACTCAAGTTGTACCAGAGGAGGGTTAGATTGGATATTGGGAAGATTTTCTTCCCTGCAAGAGTGGTGAGGCACTGGAACAGGCTGCCCAGGGAGGTGGAGGAGTCACCACCCTGGAAGTGTTCAAAACGAGTGTAGATGTGGCACTTGGGGACATGTTTTAATGGTCAAGGTAGTGTTGGGTGGTGGTTGGACTTGATGATCCTAGAGGTGTTTCCCAGTCTTAACGATTCTATAATCACTGGCTTTCAGTCTTTTTAACTGTATGGCGTTGGTGCCCGTTTTCCTTCTCTTTTCCACCTGCCTGAATTTATCCCCTTTTTCTGCTCTGCCATCCTAGTCCTTTTAGTACACAATCACATGGGTAGTTAAGTTTTAAGGATGGTAGAATTACAGTGCTCTGACTAAGATTCACCTGCCTGCGGTGGGAAATGCCACTGGTGACAAGCTCATCCCTCTTTCTCTCCTTCTCCCCTAAACTTTGGCCAAAGGAAAGGTTTGAACTCATTACTGCTAGCACAGGGTCAGATTCAAGGTCAGCCTATCCTCCCTCCCTCCCCACCCCACCAAACCCAGGCATGTTTTAACCTCTTCAGCGTGCATTGTGTTATTTTTGTGGTGGCAACAGAAAATGTCTCTTCAGCATTGGTAGTAAATGCTGTACAGCGGCAAGCAGGATCACTGCGGGTTGTTAGAACTGTGGCCTGAGCCACCACTGCAGGGGATATTGCTACATCTTTTCATTCTGTGGGATCATTGCTTTTACTGTCATTCCTGTGTCGCCTCGGAACGTTTCCTTCAAAGTTAGATGCTGCAGTTGGGATTTTTTTTCAACCTTGCCACTGCAAGAGATCTTTACTTTTTTTTCCTTTGAGTACAATATACAGGTAAATAGGATTAATATGCTGACTTGAAGCATGAGTTGGGGAGCGCATTTTGTTGTGTATCTTTTGGAAATGGATAAATCATGTCCTCTGTGTTGGACTTTGGCAATATTGTGGTTTGGCAGTCACTGGTTGTGTAAGTAGTGTAGCTGCTTCTCTTGTGATCACTGGGGCTTTCTTGGCATGAAGAAGCTTCTACAGAAGAGCTCTCAAAGCGTACGTGCTGTGACAGTTTAGCACATCCATGAGTACGATGCTTTTTTACTCCTTACATGCTTTGTGACTGCCTGTAGAAACAATTGATCCAAGCCTTTTGTTAAGGAAAAGTTAGCTTTGTAAAGAGTATGTAGACATAAATATCACCTACAAGGTAATTTTCTCTGTCTTCAGGAAGAGTCTCTTTTTTTTTTTTTTTTTTTACTAGGGAGTGAGGGAGAAGTGGGTCACAGGTTGCTTCAAGATTCAAAAGACAGCAATAGTTCATATATCACGTTTCCTTCCCTTTGCCTTCAGTGTTTTCTTTGCTGATCCCTTCGTTTTCCTCTCCAGACAGTTCTTGAACATGTACACAAAGGTACTGTTACCCTTTCTACGTTGAAAAAAGCACAGAGAGTGATTGCTGTTTTTTAATGTATTTGTTTAATCTGCAGTTAAAAAAGAAAAATGTCTTTTCTAAGCATACAAATTACATACTTCTAAAACAACATAACAATCAAGGTCATTTTCATTTTAAAAAGCAGAAACTCAAATTTAACAGGCCTTGAAATCCCACTTTAAGAAGTTTTTAATTTAAACATTTCAAAGTGAGTCTGCTCTTCATATTAAGGGAAGGTGAAGCTTATATTAAAAAAAGCTACAATAGTACGAAATACTGAATTCTCTTCTCATCTTATTCGCATTTAACACTTTGCTTTTTAGATACGCAGTTTAGCATTCCACATGAGGTTGTCTTTATTTTCTTTAAGCCACGATTATGTCAAATTAATTCCTCTTTTCTGAGTGTCACGCAGTGTTAATAACATTACTAGGCTTGCAACATCTCAAGAGCTGTTTAGTCACAAAAATGAATGGTCCAGAAAGTGAACTTTAAGAAAAAATTGGCTATTCTCCTTATAAAGCCCATATAGATGGCTCCATAAACTTAAGGGTAAGGCTCAAGATGTATAGCATGGATGAAAGCAGTGTACTACCTCTATCTTTGTTTTTTCAAAGCTAGAAGTTCCATCTTTGTATTTAAGTTTAGTACCTTCTTTAGATATATAATGTGCAATAGGATCATTCCGAATAATTCTAGTTTGCCTAAGCAAAAAAAGGTGAGGTCAGAAACCTTTTTTCTTTTTTTTTTAATTTGTTTTTCCCTCCTTATTGGTAAGCAGTTTCTCCTACGGGGAACAGAGGTTAGCTTCAGTGAAGCGGAAGGAGCCAGCATGAATGGCTGCTATCCATGTGGAAGAAAGAGAGGGGTTGTAATCTTGTGTCAAAAGTGTCTAGTTCAAGGATTTGTAGATACAGGGGCTGTTGTAGATTCTGAAGGGTCTTGAGACTCTTTGGTCTGCAACTGCATGTAAATATTTTGGCCATAGTAGCTGGATAGCAGATACTTGTTAAGACTCTTACAGTGGTATCGTGGATACAAGATTCTTGATGCTGGGGCTTCTTTGATGTCGGGATGTGCAAAGGGCTTTGATTCTGTGGCCACACACATTCCCTTCCGCAGCCCCTTCTCCTGGGGTTTGGTTCTGCTTTAGCCCATGTCCCCCGAGCAGCTCTGTGGGAAAGGTGTGCTCCAGCTGCCCTGGAACCATTCAGCATGACCTAGCAGCTCGCTATAAAGAGCAACAGGGAGCAACTTAACCTGTGATTTATTTGGGTAGGCCACACGGATGAAAGATACTCCCGAGTGTACCAGTTGAGCTAGCTGCCTAACTGGACGTAAATTTTCACATGCAGCTTGGAAGGAGAGGGGTTTGTCGAAGGGCTGAATTTGGATTGATGAGCAAGCTTCTGGACTGCCAAACCAGTTTGTGAGCAAAGTTTAATACTGTCCTGTTTTGGGATGTCTTATTTTTTAACTCAGTGAGTGCTAGTATACCCTTGTCATTTGTTAGGCTAATAGAATATTAACTTAAAGATTTTTATTTACAGTTAGAGGATCTGACCTGACTTTGGTGCAGTAGCACACACTGATTTTAAAAGCCAGGCTGCTGCTGCTGCTTTGGTTGCAGTTTTCTACCAGTTTCTCGTCGTCATCGTGTTCCTGCTTCCCTTGCCAAGGCCCTGACTGGTTCTTCTCACACGACGCCCATGATTCGAGCTACCCACCAGCTGCAGGGCATGATGATTCGGCAGGCAGTGCGGCAGCCTTGGTAGTTGTAAGGCCACGGGTGGTAGCCCATGAGAGGCTCACAAATTCTCTGGCACTGTGTGTAGCTTCGTCTGCATTCAATGCAGCACACACCTAGGTGATCCAGCATGGGGTCAAAAGCCAGCCCTTCACCTTCCAGTTGCTGAAATGTAAAATATTAAATATTAAATATCATCTCCTTAGCGCTTTTACCTGAATATTTTTCATTCAGAAAACTAACAGCACACAGAAAAGCTGAGGCACAGAAAGGTGCCATCTCTTGTCCAGGCTTGTAGAGGATGCTAGTGACAGCTTGGTGTCATTGGGCCCCCAGCAACCCATTCCCAGCCCTGAGAGCAGGGAGAGAGTTCTTCCCTTGGGCAGGATTCATCATCCTTGAATTCAGATAGCTGCCATGTGAACTTCTACACTTGAGCTCATGGTGCAGACTCCACTCAGAGTGGGTGAAGAGAAATAGCTCTGGGAAGGGTTCATTTCACCCTACAGTAAAGAGCTGCTATATAATTAATGGCCCTTTTTACTCGAATGAACGGGTGTCTGAAGAAAGCTTGGATATAGGCATCTACACAGTCGCTGTTGGAGAAGGTGAACCCCACCCTGCAGGCTGAGGGAAGTCGAGTTGGTGGCCATAGCTGACTGGATGTTCTCCATTTGGCCTAGGGACTCTGGTTGGAAGAACGAACCTGTGGCAGTTGTTCTGCCGCTGCCCTTCAGAGATGGGGCAGCTCAGACCCCATGGCCACGTTAGCAGCTGTGAGGAGAGGTTACATTCTAGTGCTGCTGCTGTTCTACTGGCCTTGTGAGAGAGCTGGTTTAGATCCACTTTATTTGGAGTGATTAATTTAAGTTTAATTAAGGGATGTCAACTCGGCAGAATGCTGTCACAGTATAATGATCTCCTGCTGTTCCATAAATGTCAAGTCAAAGCTGGGACTTACTTCCAAAGCAGGAGGCATTTATCTTGTGACAGTGTTACATTAGAATGACTTGCTCCTGCTGCACCAAATGGTGGGTGTAAATTGTCTGGCGCTGGTGCAGTAGACTGGAAGGTGCATACTGTCCAGTCAGCTTCCCTGCAGCCCAGCAGAGGTGTTGAGACACCTCAGGGCAGCTCCTCTGCTCTCCCTGTGAGCTGCCTCCCCTTGAAGAGTAAGAACGAGCTTTGTGACACTCATCTTCCACCCACTGCTGGTGTCTCTAAACAGGTTCTCCTCTGTGAATTGCTTGCTAGACTAGGGCTGTTTGCCCTGATAGAGAAGAGGCTGAGAAAACAGATTTATTTTGCCTAACTTTAATCTCTTTGCAACCAGACGCTACTACTGCTTTACTCTGCAATAGTCACTTCTCATACTAATTTCTGTCTGAGGGCAGAGTATGTTTCTAGCTACTGGACTCTATGTTGTCAGCAAATTATGGGGTTCAGCTGTCTGATCAAGACCAACTTTGCTTTGTTTTCAGAAGGTGCTATCCCTATCAGATCTCTCCAATTCTGCTTCCATATGGACCTGGAAACCCAGGAAAGCAACTTGGTATCAGTCTTGCCACCACAAGCACTTGTGCTTGATTTACACTGAAGTCTAATGAAAACTGGGATGAGGAAGGGAGAAAAGGACTGATGGAAGACTTTTTTTTGAGCTTCCTAGGTGTTTTACAACTCTGTAATTTCAGAGAAAAGCTGAACAGGCAAACACTGTGCAGGTTTAATAATAAAAAAGGACAGACTCAGTCCACGTGACCTGTATTTCCTGTCTACATCAGTCTCGGGCTCTGAAAAAAGATTACAATGCAAATGCTTACATTATATGGGTTATCTGGATTAAATGTTTGATCTGTTTCTTGTCCCATTGGGCTGGTTTCATTAGACTGGTGGTCAAGCTCTTGAGTCAGCTGCATGGTGGGCAACCTGGAGTTTACTTCTTCATTAGCAGCTTCCAAGTCTTCGATATCAAAGTTTGGTTCTGATTGGCGTTTGTTCCTCTTCATTTCTCTCCTTTGGTTATCTGAAGAAATAATCACAAGAGGATAATCTTCAGTGTGTCCTTGTATTTATCCACACATTATCTAAGGTTTCAGTGATTTCTTTAAATACTGAAAAAAAAGGGGGAGGGGGAGGGGCAGAGGGAAGGACAGAACTGTGTGGTGGCAAACTTGATGAGCATCCCTGTGGGAGCTGCTTGGCTTCCTGTGTTGTATCTGCAGCCAAGGTCAGTCCAAAGGGGTAGGAGATTTTCTTTTTCCCCCCCCTCCTCTTCTTCCCCTTGAGGCATAATGGGTGTGAGACCTCTTGATTTCTTTGACCTACCCTGGTCACTGATGTTACCTTAGCAGCAGTTGCCAACACTAGCGAGACCAGTCATACACATCCTTTTTCCTTTTTTTTTTTTTTTAAAGTGCTTTTGTGACAGAGTGGTGCCCTCCTTCCAAGGGCAGCTGGTGAACCTGGTGAAAACAGCTTCTGGATAGCTTTGATACTGCTCTTTTGTCACTCAGTGAGATATGCAAAATCATGAGAAAAGTGAAAAATATTGGCAGTTTGGATCCACGGATGCTCTAAAATATGGTGGGCTTTTCCTTGTTCTTTTTCTTCTTTTTTTTTCCCCTCTCTTTGAGTGTTCTAATATTAGCTGAACTAAAGAGGAGTAAATCTTTCCAAGCCTTCTCCTCTCCTCCCAAGCCTGGAAGTCACCTGGAGAAATTGCTGTCCCTCTGGTGATTCCTGAACACCTTTGCTAAGCTCAGCTTTTCCCCCAGGACCTCATAAACTTCATCCACCGGTTGCCTAACTGAAGTACCTCATCCTTCCACTCCACTGAAAACCTCTGGAGAAGAGGGTTAGGAGACAGGACAGAGTATGATCCTAGATCAGGAGCCTGATATTCCCCAGCTCTGGCCCAGATATCTTGTTCCTGCTATTTGGTGTCAGCTGCATAAATGTTTTGGGGGCTAGTTTAATCTTCTGCCTTGTCCTCTTGTAGAAGGAGGCTGACCTCTCTGGGATTGTTTTGTCTTATAGCAAGTCACTCACATGGGCTATATAAATTGTCTGAGGAGATAAAAGAGTGCAAAATGTCTAGTAATGTGGGTAAACTCCAAACTGACAATCTCAGCCCCCACCCACTATGGCTTGGAAAGAGACGCTGGCCAAGGGAAGGGTCCTGGTTTCCCAGATGTGCAAGTCTCGGTGGCAAACCTGCTTTTGGGAAGGTATTTAGATGAAGGGAGGGATAGCATACTTTTCAAATGAAAGAAACGTTACCTTTGGGATATGTTGGTCGCAGCCAGAAAATTGGAAGATCCCCGCAAAGCTCTAAAATTTTAGGGCTTAGGAAATTGTTATGCTTGATAGGCTCGTCTGCAGCCACCCAGATAAGAGAGTTTTCATCAAATCTCACAGGCATGATTTCATCTTCCTGCAAATAGAAGAGCATAAATCCATTGCTGCTCAGTGAACAGTCACGTGCCTGCTGGCTGTTAATTCTTGAGTGTCAAACTGTAGATCATCCGCTGCAGCTAATGCCGAGCAGCCTCGTATTTCATGGACGTGAACCAATCGCACCGAGCCAAAGCCTGAGGAAGGGCTGCCACCACTGGAATGGATGGCAAAACTCCTGCCAGCCTTGCTGGGGCTAAGATTTCACCCGGCTGTCTTGGAAAGCTTTCTGCCTATGTATAAGGACAAGGTGTCAGAGATCTTTCAGCCCAAAGTGCTAGATTTTCAGGTGGAAGGAACTGTGAAGTTTTACTACCTTCAGCAAAGTAGCAATGAAATACACCAGCTAAACCCAAGACCCTCATTTTTTATCATGCCCTGTACTTGTTTGATGTATTCCCAGGGTACAACTATATCTACAGTGTGGGGGGGAGGAATCTCGTTCAGAAGTTTTAGAAAGGATTTTAGCTTGAGAACTGTTCCAGCTTCCAGTTTTAAGTCAATGTGATCGGTCTGATTAAAGGTCTCATTTGGTAAAAGCAATTCAATTGACCAAAAGCTTGAAGTGCAAGTTAAAGGAGCCTGCCTTTTTGAAGTGTACCCTGCAGGTTTTTGGTTCCTATCTTCAAAGTAATGTAGAAAAATGCCAGTGATTGATTCTTTAAAGTTGTTAGTTCAAAGTATTATTTTACATAAAATGTGTAAGTATTTTATAGCAACAGTGAAATATTAAAAGAAAACCAACTTCTGAATCATGAAAAACAGTATGATTTCAAAGTTAAAATGCTAAATTGCTTCCATAAAAGTCATCAAAACTTGTTATGTAACTGACTAGATCAATTTATTCTGTCGTTGTTGTTCCTTTAGTGTGTTTATTGATTTCTTTTGTAGGTCTCAAGTAATTTAAGTTCGCTATCCAATCTGTCTAGTGAGAAGTGCTCTTTATTTATATTCTCCAACTTAAACTTTCATCAGCATCAGAAATATCTGAATCTAATTTTCAGAAATAAAAATATCCTTTGTTTCTCTTTGAAACGATGCTGACTTGTGAGCAGGCAGAGTTTGGGTCTCTATAAAAGCTTATTTTAACCAGCCACTTTTGTAGGCAGCATTGGTTATGACATGTTGTAAGGAAATCCCAAGCACAAATACAGGCTGAGCAGAGTATGGATTGAGAGCAGTCCTGAGGAGAAAGACTTGGGGGCGCTGGTTGATCAAAACCTCAACTTGAGCCAACAATGTTCGAGTTCAGCCCAGAAAGCAACTGTATCCTGGGCAGCATCTGAAGAAGTATGGCTAGCAGGTCAATGGAGATGATTCTCCCCTCTACTGTGCTCTCACAAGACCCCACCTGGAGTACTGCATCCAGCCCTGGAGCCCACAGCACAAGAGGAGCATGGACCTGTTGGAGCAGGTCCAGAAGAGGGCCAGGAAGATGGTCAGAGGGCTGCAACACCTCTCCTACGAGGTCAGGCTGAGAGAGTTGGGATTGTTCAGCCTGGAGAAGACACCAGGGAGGCCTTATTGTAGGCCCTCTTCAGATACTGGAAGCCACAAGAAAGCTGTGGAGGGACTTTTTACCAGGAACTTTTAGTGACAGGACTTCAAACTGGAAGAGGGCAGATTTAAATTAGAAATTAGGAAGACATTCTTTATTATGAGGGTGATAAGACACTAGAATAGCTTGCTCAGGGAAGCTGCGGATGCTCCATCCCTGGATGTGTTGAAGAGCAGGTTGGATGGGTCCTTGTGCAACCTGGTCTAATAAGAGGTGTCCCTGCCCATGGCTGAGGGGTTGGAATGAGATATCTTTAATTTAAGGTCCCTTCCAACCGAAACCTTTCTACAATTCTATGGAAACGGCATATACATACCTTCTCCTAGATACATACGTACCAGAAAGAGGGCTTGTTCTAGAAAGAAAAATACTACTTTGCCATTTCCATTGTACATCTGACCTGGCAAGTCAAGCAACAGGGAAAGGTTGATATCCCAATGTTAGCACTAAGTCAGCTGCTTGTTTTGGCCTTGGTGCATGCAATTTATTGGAGCAGATGCATAGGTGATGCATCTTTGGAGAAGATGCACAGAAAAAAAGGATAAGGAAAGAGGTTTACTGTAGCCAGATAGAAGATTAGAAGTAACTTTTTGGCTATTTTAGGGTAATATCTTCAAGACTATAACTTCATTCTTGTAAAAAGATGAAAAACTAAAAACTTGACTTTAGGCAATAGTGTTAATCAGGTCAAGAAGCCTGCCTTTGAAATAAGGCAAGGTGGGAAAAATGTAGGTTTCTGCCTGAAATTTAGGTAAAATCTCTTCCCCATCATGGAGAAAATCCCACCAGCTTCAGAAGGCTTTGTACTATTGCTGGTGCCTTGCTGCTTGGATTTATACTGTTCTCCCCATCGTTTTAAAGTACATGTTTAGTAATCACATTACTAAACATAATCACAAAAGCACCACTGCAAGCAGGTACAGTTTGAACAGTGCCTCTCTACTAGATAATTACAGAATGGTTTAATCATTTTGGTTGGAAAAGACCTTGAAGATCATGGAGTGAAACCGTTAACTTAACTCTACCAAGTCCACCACTAAACCATGTCCCTAAGCACCTCATCTAAACGTCTTTAAATACCTCCAGGAATGGTGACTCCACCACTTCCCTGCACAGACTGTTCCAATGCTTGACAACCCTTTCAGTGAAGAAGTTTTGCCTAAACCTCCCCTGGTACAACTTGAGGCCATTTCCTCTTGTCCTATCACTTGTTACTTGGAAGAAGAGGCTGATTCCCACCTTCCTGCAACCTCCTTTCAGATAGTTGTAGAGAGTGGTAAGGTCTTCCCTCAGCCTCCTTTTCTCTAGGCTAAGCAAACCCAGGTCCCTCAGCCACTCCTCATGATTGGATCTGCTTTTATTTCCTCAGGAGCAGAGCAAACCCAGGGAAAGGGGCTGTGGCTCTCCTGTGCTCTCCTGCTGGTGGCTGAGCCACCACCAGCATCCAGGCTCAGCTGTACTGGTCACCAGAGCCACTCCCGTGTGAGCGAAGGGTGTGCGGGGCTGAGCTCTGGGAAACTCGGCTCTTTGTGCACCTCAAGTGACAGGATTTTTTTTACAATGTGAGGTCAGGAGAGGTTCTGCTCAGAAGTGCTGAAAGAAATCTCCTGGGATCTACCATGATCCCTCTTTGCGTTGCCTAAAGCAGCTGCTTATTCCATGCTCTCCTTTCCAGCCTTGTGCACCACCTGATCTCAGGCAGATGGTCCCATCACTGAGGGCCCCTATGGATCTGGTAGAAATTGGTCTGTGGCTTCTGCCAGTCAGTGCCTCATGATGCCCTGGACACAGTGACAGATCTGACACCAGCCTTGCTTTTCTTACCTTTCAGGGATCTCTTGAAATCAGTCCATGAACCCTCAACTATCCTACCTTACCTTCAATAACCCTACCACTATCCACAGCAGCTTTCGAATGTCATTTTTATTTGTATTGAAATACAACTTTAAGACCCTCTCTGTACAAAGGTTTGTTTAAAATAAATAAATAAATGATCCCTTACCAGCTCAGATGAGAGGCTCACTTTAGTCATAGCATCAACTTCAGGGACGTGAGCTTTTGGCTGAGCTTTGATGTAACACTTTTCTCCTTCAGCAAAACGGATTCCAGTTATGCCCTGCAAAAGCAGAAGGCAGGGGGTTGTCTGCAGCCCTCCAGCTCCCCGCCACCGCCCCTGAGAAAGCACCCCAGCTCTGCTAAAATTGCCACTGAATTTTTAGTCTGAAGGTTAAATCTTACTTTAAGCCAGATGCAATAAAATGTTCTTCCCTCGTCATTTTAGCTTGACAGTTTTGGTCAACTGGGTCTAAAAGTTTTCACTCAACTTCTGAAAGATGGGGGTGTTTTATGTAACTGCTTCCGTGCCCGCTGTAGGCTCCTTGGAGTAGCTCTGTTAAGGAATCAGTTGACATGATTTGAACTGTAACTTAGCACCTAACGTAGGCAGCCTGAAGATCGTGTTAGCTGGTGATGCGCCACCCTTATGACACAGACTGACAAAAACATGGGGGCAGCTTGGTCCAATTTATACACACAAGTGTCTGTGACAGCAAGGGGAAGCTCACGATAGGGAATTTGGTGCAGAAATCTGTGTGTGGGACTTCCTTCATCTGGTCTATGAGGGTGAAATGCAGTTGCCTAAACCATGTCTAGTTTCAAGCAAGAGAAAGGATATCCCAGCAGCTCCAGAGGGCTGCAGGTCTCCTGCAAGTCCTGGGTCATATCTGTCAGCCCTGTGCCAGCACTTTGGGCATCAGCATTTTGGTATGGGAACATTGTCTGTCACTTCTATGTTTCTGTAGGGTTTTGGGTTTTAGAGCTCTCTTTTACATTATCAATTAGACACTTTCTGGTAGATGGCAAAACTTCTGTGGTTTTCATAGGGTTGCACAAGTGCCTTTCAACCATTTAAATGTAATTATCCAGTGCCATTTGAAGTGTGCTGGGTTTCTGCCTTGCCAGAACACGTGGGCATGGATGTCATCGTGACTCCTCTCACCTGCCTTGTACAGGCATCATGGATACCTTGGACATCTAGCGCAGCCTGAGATGGACAGTACTGAGGCGCCTGAGTCTCATCCTGTGTGCCTGCAAGTCCTGTACAGCTGGACAGACACTCATCAAAACAAAATCACTAATTCTAAAGCAGTGAGAAAGGGGATGACTGTGCAGGCATGGGTGCACAGGGGAATGAGACTTTGTGGTGCACCATTGCACCAAGTGTGCCAGGGGTGTCCTAATACTGCCAAATCCAAGTCTTCACTGACCATGCAATTGTTTGAGTGGTGCAAATCAATCCAAAGCTGCTCATGTAAATACTTGCCTGTTGGAAATGCATCTCTGCAAGTTCTTTCTTCTTTATGTGCATTCTTGGCTCAAAACCCAGCTGGCAACCTCCCTTTGCTTTTGGTGATTCTGTCCCTGGCCTGCTGTAATTACAAGTGGGCACCACCCCTGGGAGGTCCTGTTAGCTGGTTGGTGTTGGGAAGCTGACTTCTGACCTGGTTGTGACAGACATTGGCTTACCAGCAGCACACACAGAGGCAATATGAATTCAGCATCTCTCCAGTGGGCTGGTGCAGATGTCGAATGGTGAAAGCAAATGAGAAGAGCTCATTGTGGGTGCTTTCATTCAGCT
This sequence comes from Merops nubicus, assembly GCF_000691845.1. Taxonomy (NCBI): domain Eukaryota; kingdom Metazoa; phylum Chordata; class Aves; order Coraciiformes; family Meropidae; genus Merops; species Merops nubicus. Next base: position 40,684 of record NW_008589066.1, read on the forward strand.
GCTAATAATGTTGCTATGGTGAAGTTAATGAGAGTTTCATAAAAGCTGTACCACAGCTGTTGGGAAAGTCGGGGTCCTGAGTCTCCTGGTGGGGATTTGTTCGTACTTGTCGAGAAGCCAACGAGTTGAATTTCCCTGCCTTTCTAGACTCAACAAGGGGAAGGTGGCTGCTCTAGAAGCCCTGGGTAAGTCTTCCTAGCAGCAGCATCTTTGTTTTAGGTGCTGCTTTGACTTACAGAGGACTTAACTCTGAAGTAGAGTGTTTCACACCTGAGAAGATTAACTGGAGGATTTGGGCACTGTAAACAGGTTTCTGCAACATCACAGAGATGTGCCTTTAGTAGCTCAGAGGTGATGCACTTCAGTGAAACACTCTGAGCTGTTGAGCTCTGCTGAGATTTGGCATGTTAGTCTAGGGTCTGTGCTGAGTAGCCACAGCCAAACTGCTGGGGTACCCAAATGTGCTTGCTGTCAGCCCAAGTGCCCCACACTGTGCATTTGGTGCACAGGCACATGAGGTATGCCAAGTAAGCACCTCCATCATCTCCCCTGGGATTGAACCCATGCTAAGCCATGGAGAGCAGCTCCCATTCTTGAGGCAGAAGAAGCTGCCTGAGTCCAACACTGTGTAAGTGATCTCTTGGTGTCTACTTGGCTTACTGTGTTGACCCTATGCTCCTAAAACAGGGATGGTTTTGGGAGGAGCAGGTGGCTTTTCCAGTTCAGACGACAGGCAATCATGCAAGGGCTGTGTCACAACCTGACAGAATGGTTTTCTAGCAAGGCCTCAAGAGCACGTGTTGTAGCTCTGTTCAGTGTTTTGAAAATGCAAGGTGTTACATGGAGCCAAAAGGGATCCAGTGTCATCTATACTCCTTCCTGGGGTGGGACCTGGTATGGCCTATCCCTAAGAGACACTTAAAATTTTTTTTGGGGAAAATGCATGTCTTGCTGTGAAAATAAGCTGGGAGTGCCAGGATATTCTGTGGTTAGTTAGGGGCCAGAACCTGAGACTAGCTGGGCAGAGAAGTTGAGGCAGGGCAGAGTATCCTTAGAGTCCAGTGCTGGAGCACTGTATTGCGTGGGTGGCAATACTCACAATCTGAAAGTCATGAACTTCTACAGCCTCTTCACTCCCACTTCCTGTTTTGAATGTCTCTAAGTTGTTTCCAGCATCTATTTCCATTGATCCATCTTGTACTTTTCCATTAATGCTCATAGTATAGTGAACATTGTACACCTGGAATGGATAAAAGAGCAGCAGCACATGTCAGTAGTTGCTTATTGCCTTCCTCCTACAGTCAATCTGACTGCCATATCCCTATTCAGCTCATAACTTTTGTTTCTGTAGGCCTTTGATAAACCTCCAACAACCAACACCACACTAGACCAACACTTCACCATTGGGGCAGGCTGGCAGTGGAGCAGGTTGCCCAGAGAGGTTGTGCAGTCCCCATCCTTGGAATTTTTCAGGACCTGACTGGATAAATCCCCGAGCAACCATCTCTGACCCCACAGCCGTCCCTGCTCTGAGCAGGAGGTAGGACTAGAGACCCGCTGAGGTTGCACCTCCAGGGAGCACTCGCAGTTTTACTTCAAAAACAGTGTGGGGTAAGTCTACATCCAGGCTTACTCTGACTTAAAAACCTTCTTCTAGGTCATATTTTAGGAATCACCTTCTTATGCTGGCACAATTCCCAAAAAAAAAAAAGGAATGAACATCCTACTCAGAAGTAGGCCAACCCCTATTTGTCTCTAAGGATGTTCTGCTGAGGCACAAGAAAACAGGTTCCTCTTGAATATGAACATGCTTCCCAGCTTGTAATGGATGTGAACTTTGTTTAAATTGGATGTGAAGTTGTATGGACTCATATTTTCCTTGTCAGCATATTTGCTCTTATCCTATTTTCAATGAGGAAAGCTGTAGCATCGTTTGTATTTGCTGGAGGACCAAAATCTGTGGAGGGATTTTGCGATTCTCTTGTGCAGCTCTGCCAAAAGTGCTGCATAAGCAGTTTACTTTTCATCTTAAAAAAGCCCTTCAGCATTTTAATGAAAAATTTACACTGACAGCTAGAGACAAATTTCTTCTTCTCTCACCTCTGCTCAGGAAACTCTAAAGCACTGAAGATTTATGGTTCCTCAGTTACACTGATTCAGTCCCATATTCTCCACCGTCTAGGACTTCTGTTGAACGTGGGCCGTAAAACCAGACCATGTTCTGCCCTGCTAGGGGCTGAGCTACAGTTGAGACTTTGTTACCTCTGTCAGTTATGGGAGAATTTTAAGGTTTAAAATAAAAATAATAGTTTTAAAGTTGCCTTATTTTTTTTTTTTTTTAATGAATGATCCTAAACATATTTTTTACCATTGCTTCCTAACGTTTGCAAGTCAACTGTACTTTCTGAGTTTCAAGGCAGCTTGGAAAAATAACTCTAAGCTTTCCCAGTGTCTTTACCTGGAGATTAGCTTGGAAGCTTAATAACCACTATGAACGTGGCAAACTGTGCCAAACAGAATTTAGATGACAGGAGCAGTCAAGCAAAGGAGACTTTGTCCTGTGCTCCACAGATGTGCCATACCCCCTCCCTGTCTACATACCCATTGGGGATCCACTCCCTTTTCAGAAGCCTAGAGAAGCAGATAGCTCTTGCAGCACATCCTGCAACTCAGCACCGTGTCCTCTTTTTGGTGCAAAATCTTGTACTTTCTGATTATCTGAATTACTCCTACGTGCAGGGGTGTATCTCTCTGGGGAAGCTCTGCTCTGGCTGCTGGGATTCGCACAAGGCTCTCCTTGATGGGGACTGGCGTGTGGCTGGAGGTGGTACAAAACTTCTTCCAAAGTAAATTCACAGATACTAACTGTGCTTACTAAGCAAGTAACATTCATGTGTGCACCATCATGTTTCAAATATGCTTTAAGTAAAAATCTTATGTAAACAGAAATAAAAATTAATGTATAAACATGTTCTAATGCTCTGAAGTTTGGTTCTTACACTGATCAGTGGCTGCTCAGTTTTGTTCTTTCCATACAGGGCTTTTCACGTACCCCTGAAAATGTAAGTAATAAATCTTATCATGACTTTAAAAATTGTTCCACAGCTGCTAACCATAAATACCTATGTGTACACACAGTCATACAAACCACCAGAGTGAAATAATGGTGCCTGTTAATGGGTTAAATATAGCATTACATATTTGAGGGTCCAGGTAGAATCTGAACCAAGAATGCAGATGATGAGAAGAAGGAATTTATACTTTTCAATGCTTTTTTTGTCCTGGGAGCTGGAGTTTGCCCAGGATGTGAATCCTCTGGGACTTCTTGGGGTTTGAGTTTGCTGAGGATTTGCGAGCAGAAGTCAATGTAGCGTCTGTGCTCTGAAAGGTACGTTCCGTTCATTAACAAAATGTGCTTCCAGGAGGCTCCATCCAAACAGCCAGTAAAGATAATGAATACGAGTTTGGGTTTTAGGTGATCTTAGGGGTTTTTTGGTTGGCTTTTTTTTTTTTTT
>NW_008589067.1:0-18889 GCF_000691845.1 Merops nubicus
CGGAGGAGAACTGCGAGAGCTGCCCGCCCTCCCCCTACACCGAGCGGAGCTACTCCCACCACCTCTACCCGCCGCCGCCCTCCCCCTGCACCGACTCCTCGTGAGGGGCACCCCCCCCGCCCCGCCGTCCGCCTCTGCTGTGGAAGTGTAAATACGGAACGTTCTGCTGGGGAGGGGGGAGGGAGCTCGGCCAAGGATGGGACAGTGTACAGTTAAATGTTATTAAGCGGGGTGGAGGAAAACTGAAGATATTTGTACAGAAGAAAAAAGGATATTTATATATTTTCTTAAACAGCAGCTGCTGCTTGTGCCATAAGAAGAAAATTTTTGTATAAAAGAACCCAGACGTTTGTACAAAAAGTTTTTATTTTTGCAAATGGAACACAAAAACATGCCTTAATCCAGTGAAGTGACTGAGCACATGAGGAAATGGAAGGACCAGGATGTGTTACTTGTCCGGCGAGGTGAGATGTGGGGTTTGTCAATACCAAAAATGTTTAAAGTAATTAATAATAAAGAAGTCCGTCTCAGAGCAGCATACCATAGATACTTGGAAGTAGCCAAATAACCTCTATGTTAACTACAGAGGGCCAGCAACTGAAGTTAAACTTGAAAATGCAGTCAGGACAGATATTAACCTTACACAAAGGGCTTTATTTTCTACAGGAATACAGCAATCGTAGCAGTGAATCCAGAAAAATAATCACACGCTTTTAAAAATAAATACACCTCTGGTTTTCCTTAATGCATTTACCAAACTAGAGCGTTTAGAGCTCTCTCCTTACTTCTGGAATTTCAATGATTTTTTTTGTTGGGTATATTTGAAAGCTTTTTTTTTTTTTTTTAATTCCTGTTTAGCTTTTCCTGTCTCTTCTACATCCTTTCTTCCTGCCCATGTCACTTTACATCACTATATCCTTATTTAAAGTACTGCTAGGACTGGGCTACTGTAAATTCTTTTTTTTCTCCTGATTAGCCTCGTCATGCAGTGACATTAACTCCTTCATTTTGCCAGCACAGTAGGATTCTGTTTTGTACCAGGTCAGTACGATTTTCACGTAATTGACAAGGGTAATATGCATATACCTGAATGATTTTTAGTCCCTTAAAAAAGAAAACCTTATTTTGACCTAGTGCCCACAAAATGTCAAATATTTTTATACCACATATAATATAGACAGCGTATTTATAAACGATAAATTTAACCGTGGATTGTTAGTTTTACTGTAAATGAATAATATATCCTTGCAGTACTTTCAGTGTATATTGATATCACAGTATACAAATCTTATATATATAAATATATATATTATTTTTTCCTAGTAAGGAAGCATTTAACTTTCAGTTGAGTTAACTGTCCATTAAAAAAATAGATGTTTTGATCGTTGGAAGGGGTTCCCATGCTGTATTAACTGCTCATGATTTCTTTGTGTTAGGCAAAGCCAGTTTTTCTCAGTACGACTTTGACATACCTCCTCTTTTGCATGGTGTGAGTTTAATACTTTAGTATTAACCGCTGTGAATGTCAAATTTTAAGATATTCTTAACGGAACCGTTTTATACTCGCATCTCTATTTTTGTATGTTATCATATTTAGCCCCTTCTCCTCTCAGCCTCACCGCAGTGATTTTGACAGGGAGAGTGTGTAATCAAGTGAAAACATTATTTGTGTAGATTGAGGGGCAACCTGGATATTATCAACTCCTCTTTAAGTCCAGTGCAGAGTTTTGAATTTGCTTTGACGGTCGTGGAGTTCACAGTATACCTGATCTTAGATGGCATTGTGCATCTCCACCTTCTGTTGACACCAAATCCATTGGAGGTGCTCAATCCCTTCAAAGAGTGGCCCTCTGAGTCTTCTCTCAGAACAAAGGTGCTGAGCAGCTTCCACCTACTAGCCTTTGGGCACAGCATGGGTGTAACAACTCTTCAGAGCTGCCGTTTGGGTTTTATTCTTCTCTGTTGCTTGTTTCCCAGCCAGTTTCAACTAAAATAGAAATAATCTGAAAATGTGGCATGGGCTTTAATCCATGCTGTTGGCAGAATTAGTGACAAGCAATTCTTCCTAGTGCTGCCGCTCATCTGGGGTCATACTGGAGCCTCACTTGGTTTCAGCTCCAAAGAAAAACATGGCATTGGGATTCCAGCAGTAATAAAGTAGTCCAGGATACCTGAGGGAATCTTTAAAAGGCTTTGGTGGTCTCCAGGCTATTGCAGTTGGTCTCTGGATCTGGCATACTAAGGTTTTTTTTGCCCAGCTTCATTCTAGGTATCTAGGAATCGTGGTAGCTGTTCTTCTGCCTCTTCCTTGCTGATGAGGAAGCTTGTTTGTGTTCTTCAGCGGGATGGATGTTGAGGAGAGTGTATTGTGAACTATAAGGGAACTAGAAACCATTTATATGAAGGGGGGAGGGCAGGTGTGTCGGGGGGTTGTTGAGGCTGGCACGCCGATGAGAATTGGAAACTTCTCTGTTGTTTACATTTTTTCCTGTGCAGCGTTCCGTGTGGGCTTCACATGTGGAAACTTGCACTAATGAACTCAGAAGAATATTGCATTGTTGTATCTCAGTCCAAGTGCTTGTACTGCGATGGCAATGGTCTCTTCTTGCAAAATGCTTTTTTCAGTGTGCCAATGTCTGTTTGAAAAACTCTAAGGTGGTTGAGCTTGAGGGGTGGTATCCTCTTTGTGGTGGGGTTGAACTGCCTCACTTGAGGCTTCCTCTTGGAGGGGGCTTCCTGCAGGTAAATTCCTTAGTGTGAATTACAGCGGGGGTTCTTTAGAAGGAAAATGTTCTCTGCGTATGGATTGTGCTGTCTGCTTTCTGTGGTGGTTTTTGTCCACCCATAATTAAACTGAAGTTCATGGGGTGGACATGAAATTCAGTGTAGGATTTGATCAAGTCTTCTAGGTGCCTGTGTTTCAGTTTGTGCATTGGATACTTTGAGTGATCTGCCTCTGGGAGGCTCACATGAAGAGGGGGCAAGTGGACAGACTCTGTTTTTCTACTGAAGACAACCAGCATAGAGAGCAAGTCTCGTCTGGACTGACCAAAGAATTTATTTAGTGGGAAGCTATGATCTGCCTTTGCAAGTACATGTATTTTCTCTGTAAATCGAGAGCAGAGTTGATCTGTGAAGTTCCTGTTGGGCAGATCTCCAAATTACAAAAGCATTGCTGTAACTAGTATGCACATCTGACACATGCCCAGTGGATAAACCGTAGACTGAACACTGAGACTTAATTTCTCCCTGTTCCTCTCCACCAGTGAGCCAATTGTGATTTGTATTCTCTCCTTCCCTCAGTGAGGATCATGCTTTCTCCTCCTCAAATTGACCAAGATGCTAGAGCTGTAGATCACACAAAGAAAGGACATTACAGCATAATTTGTTGAAAAGTGACTTTTGCATGTTCAGCTGGAGCTTAGCACGTTTAAATGGCAACACTAATAGGACCTAATCTGGCCTTTTAAAATTACACCTGCCATGTCGTACTGCATGCATGTCATTCCTTCCTGAGGGGCACTCCTCCTTTCTCCACTGCTTTTGGATCCCAAGATAGATATTTGAAAAGAACTTAGATATGATAAATGGAACACGCACACAGCATTTGCACTTGAAATCAAGAATGGTTTCCATGAATATAAATTCATGCAACCTGTGCATTCACATTAAATGAAATATTTACAGTAATGCAAAATATGCAAACGAGCCAGTTGATATCAAAGGATTCATTTTGCTGTGAGTTGTAACTGCCAGTATTGTAAATTCCAGATTACTGCCATAACATTTCCCCCCCACGTGCCTGTAGGAGGATGTGTATGCAGGCACACGTGTCTTTGATAATGTGAAATTACCCAAAGCTAATCATTTTCTCTCACTGTGCTTACACATTGACACAGCCCCGTTGGCAGATTTGGCTTCCCTGCCTTTCAGAGTGCTAATGCTGGGTGCTGTCCTGCTGTCCAACGTCAGCTGGACTTCTTTTGGGCAGATGTAGGACAGGCAACAGAATACTTGCTACTTTAAACCTGGTAGTTAATGCTCTGTCATACCAGACAGGATTCATAGAATCACTGTGGTTGGGAAGGACCTCCAGGATCATCAAGTCCAGCCTTCCTCCCAACATTTCCCTAACCACTAGACCACAGCCTCAAGTGCTCCATCTACTTGTTTTTTGAACACCTCCAGGGCTGGTGACTCCACCACCTCCCTGGGCAGCCCGTCCCAGTGCCTGACCACTCTCTCAGTGAAGAAATTCTTCCTAATATCCAATTGAAACCTCCCCTGGTGCAACCTGAGGCCATTTCCTCTCATCCTATCATTAGTAATTTGGGAGAACAGACCAACACCAGCCTCTTTTTGCCCTGCTTTTTGAGTCCATTTTGGCTATTAGTAAATTTCTTCTGTTTTCTGTAGGTACATAAAAATCAATCTGTTGTAGTCCTCATGTAATTACAAAAAAAATTGCACCCAAAGTACTTGACATGGCAGATGCTGCAGTCCACTGCAGGTGGAGGTGTGTGCAGAAAATCCCTCTTTGTTGCACCGACAGGCTTTGGTGGTGTTCTGCTCTCCAGTTGTGATTTATTACACTCTGTCCTCTGGAAATGGCTTGACTGGTGAGCCTTCAACACAGACTCCTTTGTTTTACTGTAAAGCAGTTAACCCTGTGCTAAGATGAAGGAAAGGCCACTGCCTTGAATATTATTTCCATTTGTTATTGCTCAGCAAATCCCCTTGAATTGATTGATTACCACCATTCTGGGGGGCACTGCTTGGACTACAGAACTCCCTGCTCATGACTTCTTCAAAATACCTCTTAAGAAGTAATCAATTGCTTTTTTTCCCTAGACTTTTTTTGTCTTGAGCATATTTGTCACACAGTATTTTTAAGGACAGAATATGCTTTTGAACGTGTACTGTGCATGTAGCAGATTACTTATTATTTTGACAACAAAAAAATAGCTGGTTCTCTGGGTGCAAAAATAATTTGAAGATAGTTATTGAAAAACTGCTTTCTTAGCCATGAGATCTTTTAAAATTGCATTTTGGTGGGGTTATTCCTTGAAAATTAAGGAGCAGTTCCATACTAAATTAAAATTAACCTGAACTTAATCAGCAGGTGACAGATACACCTTGAAAATAAGTTAGGAATGATCTAATAGCTTGAAAATGGCTGAAAACCATTCAGTTTCTTTCTGAACAAGGCCAAATAAATACAGTAGTGATCCAAAGAGGGAAATTTTCTTGGCACCTTTGAAAAGGCAGCTCAGTGGATGATGCCAGCGTAGCACTTAGAGGGAGTGGGTGATCCATCTCAAAACTGCACAGGGCAGGTTAAGTGAACTGCCCATATTCGATTTGGGCTGGAGAGTCTGAGCAGCAGGCAGCACAATTGTTATGATGAGGCTGTTGGGGAGCAGTCTTCTCCTTCCCCTCTTCTAAATGAACAAGGAGCAGCTTTGAAGTCCTGATTAAAATGGCTCTAGCCTTAAGCCAGGCAGTTAAGAGTCAGCCAGGGAAAATGAAAGTGTGTTTTTGTAAAGAGGATACCACCCAGCTTAAGCTGAACTAGCCTTGTTTGCAAGTGAAGGATCTGGTGCTGCTTTCAGATTTTTAATCTTGTTTTTGTTTTGTTTTGTTTGTTCTTTTTTTGTAAGCTTTAATCACTGTTTGTCATTGTCTTAAAGCCAGCTGGTGTCTCTTGTTCATCAACTTTGGTACGATGGTGCTTTGCAAGGATGTATTTATATTATAATGGCCAACATTTGGTCAGCCCAATTCACTCATTCACTAACTTTTTTTTTTTTTTTTTTTAAATAAAGTGCTTTACTTGTAAGGTGTATATAAACCTTGTACAAAAATCCTTTCCAATTATTACTATAAACTGAGTTGTAACAAATGAAATGTTGATTTTTATAATAAAACTAAGAGTGAAAAAGGAGAGGTACTCTTTATTTCAGCATCTGGAGGACAGGTAAAGGTGAAAGTCCCTGTGTGTGTCTTTGCTCTCCATAAAAGCCAGAATGTGCTGAGGCAGTAGCTGTAGGCAGACCCTGCAAACACTGATGCTTTGCCTGAAACACACAGTTGACTTCAAGCAGTTCTTTTATTCTGCAGTGCAACCGGATACATTTTGAAGCTAAAAGTCTCCATTATTGATCACTTACATTGCTTTACAGGATAATACAAACCAGAGAATTTTACCAGCTGAATCCTTATTAGACTAGAGTTGCCTGGTGGTTATTATGGAGACTGATGATCTTTAAATCTGTATTGAAATGTTTGCAAAGATAGAAGCGTTTAACTTGAAAATGCAAAAGAAATTCTTCCACCCACTCCCCCAACCCCCCTCCTATGGCTGTTACAAATCATTGGATAAGAGGCAGCTCCAAATTTATAAGCTGAGCACAGGAATTCCCCCTCCACTTGCATCCACTGGTTGTGGGAAAAAAATGTGGCTTTGTATTAGTGTGTATCTGTCTGTGCTTTCAGCTTCTCTGGAGGCATGGGCAAGCCACATGTCACTGCCCATACCAGTAAAGCAGGGCCTACCCTCCTCAGTCTCACAGAACTTTGGGAGAATAAATGCTACTCCTTCTCAGCTAGTATGCCATGCTTATTGTATTTCAAGGTGCTATATCTCTTCTACCTTGGAAAATGAGCCATTACTCTGGAGCTGCTGCTGGGTGCTGTGTTTTTCTCTAAAAATGCCAGTTGTGAATTGCTGCTGGGCTACAGAAGGCTCACAAGCTCTTTGGTTTTTTCCCTAAATGATGGTGGCTACCTTCCTACAGAGCCTGTGCAGTTATAATACAGTACAAGTTTGTGCTTAGCATTCATGTTGTTTGGGATTCCCTGAATCTTGGTCCTTCCCAGATCCAGCTGTTAAGTATCAGCCTGCATCTCAAATGCAGTTCTTAAGAGCCAGATACCAGAGAGGCAGGGTGGAGGGAGACCACAAAGAGCAGGAACAGCCCTATCAATGAGCTACTTGAGTTAAATCTTGGGGGAAAACACTCACAAACAATATTCTTTAGAGGGAGAGAGGAGCTCAGCAAACAGTTGTGTTTCAGCTGCAGCTCCACCATGTGTCTTATCTGTGCCAATTGCCAAGGTCCTGGGAGGTGGCAGAGCTGCTGAAATGGAGTTTCCCAGGCACCACAGGGGCAGCAGGCATAGTAAGGATCACTGGAGTGTTTTCCATTACTCAAAAAATATTCCCTGCTTGTCTGAGAAAAGACCACGTGGAAATCTGAAAAGAATTTTATTTCCTCTGCATAGTCCTGTGTCTTTCCTCACACGTGTGTGCACAGGCAGAGGTGACTGCATGTGCTGGAATCCTGCCATTCGTTTTGCACTAGAGGGATAACACACTGCATCTTTGTTTTGGTAGTGGGAAGAACCTTTATTCAGGAGCTTAAAAATAAGATGATTTTGTGTGATTTTTTTTTTTTTTTTTTTTTTGGTAATTTTCTTTGTTGTTGTTCTGGATCCACCAGTATTGGCAGCACATCCCTCAAAAGGTGAGAATGCAAAATCACATGCTTGTTCCTGGAGGGGAACTGCTGAACGTGTTTAACCTGTTTTCACAGAGATCTTTTTTTTTTCAGCTAGCTGAGAAACCTCTGCATGGGAATCAAGGCTTGTTTGGTAGAACTGAAAAGCAGGCACCTGACAAGGGTGTACCAAACCTCCTGTGTGCAGCAGCTATTCCTGCATCCCTTTTCCTGATACATCAGTTCAGGAACGTAAGAGATGTGTTGCTTAATGACTGTCTAAAAAGTAAAACAGTAGCAATAAAACCCTGATTTCTCCTGTGTAAATAAGCTTTACCTTGCCCTTAAAAACCCTGATTTCTCCTGTGGAATCTGTGTGTCTGTGTAAATAAGCTTTACCTTGCCCTTGATCACGACAAGATCTTTGATGGCAGCCAAACTCCCTGTTTATAGGAGAGATTGGGAGCTGCCAGCCCTCTTCTGCTTCCACCCTCTTGCATTAAGAAGCTGCTTAGTAGAAATGTCTGATGCGTGGGTTACCTGGTGTGGATCACAGCAGTGATCTTACCACAGCTTTACTTTCACAGCAAGGTACTTCTGCCATTAATTGAGGAGGAATGCTCTGCAGAAACTACAAAGTTTGCTTCCCAGAGGATGTGTAAAGTATTATTTGGGTCTGAGGAGATTTCACGTGGTAAGTGTTCTCTGTTTGTCAGTGTTCCCAAAACTCTTAGCATTGGCTGCTTGTCAAGAAACCAATAACCACCTTAACCTGCAGTGCATTTGGCTGGAGAGAAATGACTGACCCACCATGGAGCTCCTCCTGTGTTGCCAATGTGTTTCAAACCACTGATGATCCCTGCTGGTGGTTTGGTGAATAAAGGGCCACGAGTGGCTTGGATGGCTGCAGGGTAACAGCAGCCTGTGGTAAAGTATCTGACTGTCCCAGGAGGAAAATCCAGGAGCCTTTACCTGCAGCTCAAGTCCTGTAAGAGTAAGTAAGTACGTACTTACTCTTAATCAGGTAAGAGTAAGTAAGTAAGGTCCTGGAGGCATGTGGCGATAAACAGGCTAATGATAGAGGTGGCTGTCTGCAGTCACTGAGGAACACACTGACTGCTCCTCAGCTCTGCTGTAGGACCAACATGTCTGGCTGGCATGGCAGGGACCCCAGGGGTTAGAACCTGGAGCAGGCTGGGCAGCTTGGGGTGAGGAGCTGGAGTAGCCTGGGGGCAAGGCAGGGAGTCCTGTGCCAGGAATGGGGGTGTCTCTCAGGGGCCTGGCTCTGGCTGGGCCAGGCAAGATCAGTAATTTTTTTTGCAGAGCAGGCACGGAGAGGCCTCTCCTGCTGTCCCACCTGCACCCCCAGGACTCCAGTGGGTGGGAGAAAGGAGGCACAAACAAAGAACCTGTGTCCTTGCTCCCCCAGCCCCGCTCGGACCTGGGTATGGCATGAGGGTGGGGAAGAAGGGAAGAGAAAACCTTGAGGAGACTGACCAGTGTGAGCTCTTTGCTGATGTCTGACCTTGGAGCCATGCTCAGTTTCTCCCTGTCTCCGTTTGGTCTTTAGAGCCAAACTAAAGACTTTTCTCCCAAAATGAGGAGCAACATGGAAATCATCATTGTGGCTTCATGGGGCAGGAAACATGGCTGTGCTGGGCACTTTGTGAGACTGAGAGTCCCTGGTGGGGGGAATCCCTCTCGAGCACTGCCCTGACTGCATTTTTTGGCAGCGAGGACTGTGGTGCCAGCAAGAGTTACCAGTTGCCAGGGTTCAGGGCTGGCCCGAAGGCAGCAGGTGAGCTGCAGCAGGAGATGGGCAATGGGGGTGATGCATCAGAAACTGGCTGAGATGCCCCAGGGTGCCACGAGCCCTTCATCCTCCCTGTGCTCACTGATGCTCGTGGAAAGTGTTACAAAAATCTTCTGAGAGCTGTGCCTGTGTACAGCCTCCTTCCCCTCTTGCACCTCCCCAGGCTCTCCTTGCATGGAGTGCCTAATGAAAACCAGAACTTGGCCTCTGAGGGCATTTCATGAGCTTTCATTGCTCATTCCTTAATGGAGGCCACCGTTGTCCTTGCTGTGAAATCACATCTGGCTGCTGTGGAAATGAATGTGCTGATGATGATGCTGATTTGACTTCAGGTGGGAAGCCAGCAGCAGGTAAACCCTGCAGATAATGATCCAGATTTTGGGCAAATATGGCCAGTGATGAAAAACCAAGGACAAGAAGATCAGAAAATGACTCCTACTGTTGACAGGAGGAGAGTTTGTAAATGAATTTCTGATCAAAATGGCTCATGAGGCAATAGACGCTTCAATAAAAAAAAAGAAAGGAAAATCCATTGGTGTGTATTTCCTAACTTTATGTTTTTCAGGCATGCTCTTTTTGCTGGAGACAGAGTGATTCCTCCCTCGACACCACTTTCTTCTTTCCACTCTGCGAATGTGTTGAGGAACCCTGTGGCTGCAGCATTGCTGCGCGGACAGCTTCACGTGGGCTGCTGTTCTGAAGCACAGCTGCTAGGGATTAATTATTTGATGGAAGAAAACCACTTTCAGATGCTTCTCATAAAAAGCTGTTCCACCAGCAGCACTAATAACAAAGACTGATTTTTTTTTAATTAATTTTTTTTTTTAAAGACTGTCTTTCTTTCTCCTGTCCTTCCAGTGCAATGCCCGTGTGTCGTCTTCTCGCTGTCTGCATTGCATCCACCTCTCCAGAACCCCCAGGCTCCTGCTTGTCCCCCTTGGTTTTGACTGTGCAAAAGGCAGCACGTCCAGCACTGGGCTGTGCTCAGGGGCTGAGGGTGGGTGGTGCTGTGGAGCCCCTCAGCAGCCTGGTCAACTTCACGTGGTAGGTGAGGACTGAGGTCTGCCTGTTCCCCCTTGGGGTGGATGGGCTCTGGTGTTTGCCTGTGTGAGGAGGAGGAGGGAGGTGGTCAGGGAGAGATGGGCACAGAGGTTGACTCAGAGGTGACGTGGAAGGGTGGCTTACACTGCTTCCCAGGGAGAGGAGCCAGGCTGGTTGAGGTGCCTGGGAAGAGGAGTGTACATGAGAGGGGCTGCTCAGAGGTTTCCCAACAGAGGGGGAAGAGCAGCACTGCTTCTCTGCAGGCACTCCCACATTCCCACATCCTAGGGTTTCCTGAACAGCTGGGGAAAAGAGCTGATGTCAGTTAAACTTGAGTAACTGAGTAAGAAAGATGTGTTCTTTCAGATTTTAAAGAAGGAGGGGAAGAGATACCAACTGTTGCCTCCACTAGCATCCCTCTTTCTCAGTAAAAGAGGCAAAAAATACTTAGAAGTCAAAAGTTAGACAGAATTATGAGCTTGTAAAGGCAGAATCTGAGGCGAAGCTATTTAGGGACCAGTACCAGGTAAGGAAGAGTTGCCTGGTTTTTTTTCTCTGTGTCTTTGTAGAAAGCATAGGTCTGTCTGCCAGAGCAAGGGGCGTGGGAGTGGATGGGAAAGGGAGAGCTGAGTTTTCTGCTGCTTTAAGGTACTTGGTTCCGACCATGCAGGTGGTTTTCTCTCTTCTCATCTGATGTTTGAATCATCCTTCAGCTTTAGATGACTCCAAAAAGAAAGGACCAAGAGGACAGATGAGACCTAATCCTCATGTCCCCGTTGCTCATTTCCTTGAGTTAATTTAATGTTGGTAATAAAACCTAGCTCTTTTCATGACTGTAAAAGGCATCGAGCAAAGCACCTGTAGAGCCAAGAGGGGCTTGGTGATTCAGATTCATCATTTACTGCAGGATTTCTCCAACATTTGTTTCCAATTACCTGGCATTTGTCTTGCTGTTGTGCACGATTAGCTGCTGTTGCTGTGAGCAGGTACTTGGTGGGTTTGGTCTCCTGACTCTGGCATGCTGCTGGGAGCCAGCTGTAAGTCATGAAGAGTGTTTCAGAGAGGAGGGTTTGGCTTGTTGTTTGGTTTGGGTTTTGGCAAGATGCTTTTCTTTATTGTGTAGCTGCGTGAGACCATATTTTAAATGATCCCTGGCCAGTTCTATTCCTGTGTTATCTTGTGACATGGAAGAATTGGGAGGAAAATGAAGAAAGAGCTGCAAGCAAAGATCATATTACATATGAAGATTTCTCCTGTCTGCCCAAAGGTGCTTAGCAACTTGTAGGTCTAAATGTCCTGAGAGGGAACTGAATTTCACACACAACATCCAATATATCTTATACATCTTTTTGGCTTTTAAAATGTATTTTATATACTATATATATTTTTATATACCTAGAAGAGCTCAATAACTTCTTTGTAATTACAACTTTCCCCACTGTTTTCGTCGCAATTTTTTTCATGAAAAAACACAGATACTGGGGTTTGGGGTTTATGTCTCTTTTTATTTCAGTATATGGAAGAAGAAGATGACAGCCCATCCTTCTTGGGATTGACCATGACAAAAAACTCTGCAATACCTGTAAGAAAGCCAGTCCTCCCCCATCCTTGGGCTGCTAGAAAGAGGCATCCCGAGGCCAGAAGGTAATTAGCCAACTCACTTCTGAGCTGAGATGCTTGATAATGTCTGTATCAAATCCTTACAAATGAACTGCAAACTCAGATGCAAAGTATTAACAGCAAATCTGTTCCCATAGTGGTTTTCATCTTGCTTTGCTTGAGCTGCTATCTGCAGATAAAATAACACCCTACTTTTCAACCCATTCTTTTGTAAGAAAAGCAGTGATGGGGCAAGCAGGCCATTTAATGCTGATAATTAGTGCTTTGCAGGTTTCCCTGCTCCCTTTTCCTGAATGAGAGACCCTGGTGTATGTGTCCACACAGATGTATCCACATATTTTCCAATGCTTGGTCCTGTGGTGTGTCCAAGCAGGAGAAGAGATGGCAGTCTCAACCTGTAACTGCCCTCATGCTTTCCACACTGCTGGGATTACAAGAGTGCCCAGGATGGGGTGCTGAGCATCCCCCTCCACGGGCCCAGTGGCAAGAAAAGAGGATAAGCAATTTGCTCAGTAACATTTGAGGGAGTGGGGAGAATAAAGTTATCCCAGGCCCCCCTACTTAGAGCAAAATACAGTTTATGAATCTTAAAACCTTTTTCAAGAGCAGAAAGTAAAAAGAAAACTTAGCCTTCAAAGTGACTGTGAGTCACTCCCCTTCAAAGCATTTCCATGGATTTCTTGAAGTTTCTTTCCAGTGTATATTCCAAACGTTTTTGTGGGGATGATAAATTCTTCCTGTCTCACATTTAATTTTGGTCCATCAAACTGGCTCTCATTTTGGTTTTCCTTCTGGCACTAAAGGCTAATTTGCCTCCTTTAATTGAACGCAGACACTGCATCTAACTTGACAGGCACTACCCACTCAATAATGGGATATTGTCTTTCCTGACTCCTGCTTGCCTTAATTAAAAGCAGAGGGCTGACCTCAGCACTGAACTCTGCCCTGTTCCCTGCTGATACCTTTACACATCACTTCACACCAAGACTGGATGGAGCCCATGCGAGTTCCTGGCTCACCAGCACCTCTCCTTTGGGTGTTGCTGTTTGTGTGCTGAGTTTTGCTGAACTGGTGGGAGGCTCTCCTATAGCAGGGCAAAAATCCATTTCCAGGAAGAACCAGGATCTAATACATATTCTGAGCTCTATTAGATATCCAGCCCTGGTTTCAGGCTTGGAGTCAGGTGTTAAAACTTTTGAAGTTTGGGGTTTTTTTTAACTTGTGCCCTTTTATGGCTAAATCTAGGACTTCACTGAGGGCACTTAGTCCTCATCACTTGAACCTGTGCAGGACCTTTCTTGGTCAGCAGCCTTCAAAGGTTTCTTTGTGAGTTAGGAGGGTACAGCAATAACTACCCTGGACAGGCTACGTTGAAAATGGAACAAATTACATCCCACTGAGGGTACCCCAAACTGGGATACAGAGGGGTGCAAGCCAGGAGGCAGTGAGTGGCTGAAGGGGTTTTCTCTGCACAGCAGATAAAAAAAGTGGGGCAGGCTGTGCAGGGGTGTGGAAGGAGGTGAGCTTTTCATTGTCTGAGCACTGGCTTGAGGAAAAACACACAGAAATCATCTGTCTGTACAGGCTGTTTGTGCAGTGTGTTTTTGTTGTAATTCTTTCTACAGAGAAGCATTGTGCTTAGTCTCCAGCTCCTGGAAAGGGTGGGATTGGAGAGTGCAGCTTTCCACTAAAAGCCTTTGCTCTCCCAGTTCCATAGAGAAAGTAACCAAGTGATCTGCATTTACCTGAAAGGGTAAAATATGGAAGGCAAACTTGACACCCATCTTCCACAACAATCTTCAAAACCCTGGAACACCACCTAAGGAGTTAATCTTTCAGAGTTTTCCTAGGAGAGGTTGAGGTGCTCACTCAGGGCGTTTAGATGTTGAGGCTGGCAAGGGAAAGCAGAAGACTTGGCTTCTATTACCAGCCTTCCATGGCTTTGCCAGAAAAGGTCAGCCACAAGATGACCCTCACCTTTTCTCTGGTGATGATAATGCCTGCAGCAATTCCTGTAACCCTCGCCCCACAGAAAATCTTTGTAGCCCAGGTGCTCACAGGAAGGCACCTTTCCCTGCACACAGCCACAAGTCTGATGAAGGAGAACAGCCCAAGCCAGCTGAAGCCAAGCATGCTTAAAACACAGAGCATGTGTGTGGCTCTCCTGTGAGCCCATGTGGTTCACACCCCTGCCCCTGGCTGCTCCCAGAGCCTGGGCCCAGCAAAAGATTTTCATTTCACCACACTGAACGTTTAGGCACCGCTGGCATCACCAAAGACTTCCTTCAGACCTTGCTTAATAAAAATAGTCCCCTACTTGCCTGCATTTCTGCCACCCAACACAAGAAGAGGCCTCAGCGTGAGCAGTGAGGACCTTCTCAGTGCAGGCTCTCCTCTGCTGTTTGGCAAACAGGACCAGTCTAGCAGATGCTTCCCCAGATAGAGCATTTTGGGCTGGAAGGGAGCAGGGAGATGATCCTGGTGGTATTATCCCAGTGGCAGTATTGTCCCTGTTGACAAAGGTTAGAAAAGCTAGCTGGCGTGTGAAAGAGATCCAGGTTTGGACCCCTAGGGATAACATAAGCATAACCTAAACTTTCCATTGCAGTGCTGTGTGTCATGAATGTTTAAAGCAGAACCACTGCACTGGCAGACAGAAGGTTCCACTCTGGGTGTTTAACTTCTAAAACCAGCATCCAGTGATGGTTGACTGGCTCACCCTGTTAGCATGCTAGCATTAGCTGGGAGGTATCTGAGCTTCCCCTTGGAGAAAAGAACCATAACCAGGCAAAAGTGACCCACGGGTGGAACGATGAGGGGAAGGCTATCATAGAAGTCAGCATAGAGATCCTATCAGACAGCAAAGATGCTGACTTCAGCCATAAATCTTTTTGCAGCCCATCATTTCTACTGCCCCAGGTAGGAAAATGCATCATCTCTGGATCTGCACAGCAAAAAACTTTCTGCTTTGGCTGCAGCAGATAGACAGTGGAGCAAGTCATGGGAGACAAGAGAAACCTCTCCTGTGGGTTGACTAGGATAGATCACAGCTGCTCCAACCCCAGGACATCTCCTAACCCCTCCCCACAACCTGTTGTGCTAGGTGTTGTACGGTAGAGCTGGAATTTCTGTCTTGTGTCTGGGCTTTACACCTTCCCTGGCAAGAGCATCACAGCTGCAGGTAACAAACAAGCAAGGAATCAGCTCTCATGTTTTCTGCTTGGTTCTCACCCTTTACTCACAGTATGAAACCCCAGCTGTGAACTTTTAGCCCTCAACTTGTCCCAGGTTGTGAGCAGCACACTACTCATCTACACAGACAGGTCAGAGGCAGTAAATCCACCACTCAGGCAGTGGGGTCTCTGGTGCTATTCCCCTCAGTGCTTTGCCACAATTCACCTGCTGTCCACCTGCTGCTTTTCTGTCTACTCAGATGTGTCTATTGGCAATAGCAGCTACTTACCTGTGGGAAGGAGAGAAAGGAGAAGCAGCTTAAGAGGAGGGAGACCATGTGGTGCCTTGAGAAGACCCAAGGATGCCTCCATGTAGCTCATCAGCCTGTTCTGGACAACTACTGCATTCACCAGAGTTTCCTGAGAGCCAAAAGAAATCTAGCCCTCTGAGAGCTGAAGCAAGGGTAAGTAACAGACAAGTAAAAGGTTTGGATTTGGGCAAAGGTTCTCAACAGTTTTCTACTATTTCTGCCTTCTTCTTACTCACTGGAGCAAGGGACATTGGGCTGGGGCAGAGGTCCTTTGTGCAGCATGTGTGCATATAGACAGTGGGATCTTCTTATCTGATGCTTTAGGCACTGTGGGGCATGAGAACCTGGGCAGGCTGGATTTGCTGCTGGAGATCCAGCTCTCAAAGGGTGACACTGGGCTGGGACAGCAGACCCTGGGCACTGACTCAGGCTGCCCTGGTGGGCTGACTCCCTTTAACACAGCACAGAGGGCAGCTGCATGCTGCTTCTAGAGGCCTTTAAAAATAAATCCCAGCACCACCTGCACAGGACCAAACTCTGTCAATACAACCTTAATGCACAGGGGAATCGGCTC
Organism: Merops nubicus; assembly: GCF_000691845.1. Taxonomy (NCBI): domain Eukaryota; kingdom Metazoa; phylum Chordata; class Aves; order Coraciiformes; family Meropidae; genus Merops; species Merops nubicus. The sequence continues at coordinate 16,032 of NW_008589067.1, forward strand.
ATTTTGAGATTTAGCTTGGGGATATAACAAATAGTGTGATGCTGACCTGGGTAGATGTAGAACAAGAAAAATCCCAAGTGATGTTTCTTGTTTTAACAGTAATCCTCTCTATCTTTTACAGTAACACCCCAAATTGGCACCAGGGGCTCCTACAGCTAAACACAGAGGAATGTCTTGTCAGAGGTTCATATAAAGTGAAGGCACGGCCGGTCGCCCTCCCTCAGAACATCCCTTCCACTTCCATACACACCCAAACCTCATCTATTTGCCTCCTGCTAGTTTAGTCATCACAGATTAAAAAGAGGCAGCAAGATGAAGACTGGTTAAGCCAGTAGTAGAGCTTTGTTAATTCATGCCAGGCAGCAGCAGCAGCAGCTCAGTGCTCAGCCTTGGTGTCTGCATTTAGAGTAAGCTAAAGCCAGCGTTCCAGCAAGGAGGTTACCACAGATCCCTGCCATAAAAGGACTAGATTGCTCTTAAAATCTAACTGCTGTAAGAATGACTAAATAAGAAACAGCTCACTTGGCTTATTTCCTATGCTGGCCCCTACTGCTACTGAAAAAAAAACTCTTAACAACCCAGAGAAAAATGAAAACCAGCTGAATATCCTTTCTCAGCTGGCTGGTTTTTGTGTTCCCATTCAAGAGGGTCTATCTTGCTGTTGGCTCTGCTCTTGGCATGAAACTGGCCCTGAGGTACCAAATGGGGGATGAGGAGCAAGTGTAGGCTTAGGGCTGCTCAACCTTCAGCTGGGAAACTACACTCACAAATGGAGAATTTGCACCTTGCTAAATAGAAAACTGTTATTCAAGTAGAAAAAAAAACTAAAAGTTGCTTCCATAAGCTAGTGCCCAACTGGTGTATGCCAGCAGACTGATTCTAGTCTTGGTCCAATTAAAATGTAGTTCTTCAGAGCCAAGATCTAGCTAACAAGCCTGCTTTAGAAACCAGTTGAATTTATAAGAAAGCAGCAGCCTCTGATGTGTGGGAGGGTGCAATGCCTCATATTTTTTTTCCATAGGAAAAAGATGTTGGAGAAAGAGATGGAAGGAGAAGAACAATATTTTGAAGTTCTGAGTAAGTTCATGCCTCTCCACAACAAATCATCCCCTCTTTGGGCATGTGTGATCAGAAAGAGTGGGTTTTCTTAAAAGTAAGGGAATCTTAGATTTACAGGCTAGTATCAAGTATTTCCCAGCTCCTTTGAAGAAGGGAAACAAAGGTAACTCACTTCCACCATCTCCATCTTTTATTTCATTCATACCTGTCCAAACAGGGGCAGAGTTTGCTAAGCATGAGTTGAAAATGAAAGGTTTATTAGAAAAATACTTGATCTTTGACAGGATTACATATTTTACACATCTGGTTAAAATGCTTTTTATCCCTTTCATTCAAAATCATGATTTGTTAATAGCTCCTTCACACAATCTGTGTAGTTAGCATACTTGCATGCACAGAATGAGCACCTGTAAAGGGAGGGCATCTTTCTGAAAGGCAGAGAGCCTCCTCAGGAAACATTACCTGCTTGTACTGGAAAGCCACAGGAGCAATGCCATGGTTTTAGAGCTTCAGCAGATGTCCCGAGTTCCCTCTTTCTCCACTGAGGACTTGCAGGGGATGGAAATCCAAAAGTCATCAACAAAATGGGCCACAAACCAAGCCTCAAAGTAATGAATAGTTTCACTGGCGTCTGCCTCTACTCCAGATGATGCACTGTTATTCCTTCCACTGTCACACATGCAGAGTCAAGAACTCTAATCAGACCACTTTTTTCCAATGGCTGAAGGGCCAGTTCAGTCTATGGAGAAATCCCTGAGACTGCACATAGCATCAAGCTCCCCTTCAATAAGGAGGAAAACTGAGTGGCAGGGTAAGTTTCACATTTCTTGGATTCTAATTGCTCACGTGAAGTTGAATCTTCCACACTGATGGGCAAAATAGTGCTGTAAAAGTTATCATCTCTTGTGCTGTGCTTTGAAGAGGTTTAAAACAGAAGAGTTCGTATTAAAAGCATCTGTAAGTAATCAAGTCTTTTTTCTTGGGGGAATGAGGAAGACATTGGAATAAAAAGCCCTCATTTACCTGAGTCGGTCCCTTTCAGGAGTATAAAATTGATATCAGTGCTTTGGAGAATCTAATCAGAGAAAGAGGGGAGGAGAGAGGAAACTGGCAGCAGTGTGTAGGTGTGTCTTCTTAGAAGAGCCTGTGGGACTGATGACAGATGGTAGCACTGTGAATCACACAAAGGAGGCAGCACTTGTCTCAGTTGGTTGATGGTTGATCACAGTCCAGTGGTTCTTGACTGTGTGCTTTGATAGATCAGATTTGAAATATCAACCTTAATACCCCAGTTTGCACTTCAACATCCATCTATAGGAGCAGTGTAAGCATCTTTAGTCAGAAAGTTACCTAAAGTCACTATCCATGGGGCTGAATGCTCCAGGGAAGTTAGAGGTGCCTGCATATCCACTGGAGAACATTTCTACATCGATACCAACTAAAAGAAAGCACAAGTGTACCCATCAGAGTTAACCATACAACACTCCAGCCTTCCACAGGAAAAAAATTAATATAGCCACCAATCATCCTGGCACTGGATTGTGGTAAGGTCCTGAGTGCTCCTTAATTGAAGGCTCCTGCACCCTGGAGAATGAATTCGTTCATGATCACTCTACTTCTTCCTGATCCAGTGAAGTCAAGGCCTTCTCCTGTAATACAGAAAGAGAATTTATAATCATAAAAGCAATGAGGACTCTCATCCTAATTGCAGCTCTGCTGAGGTCAGACAGTAGGTTTTGCTAGTAGGATTTCCTGACCTCACATGCTCTGAACTCTAATGGATGTAGATTGTGCCCCTG
>NW_008589067.1:18918-35521 GCF_000691845.1 Merops nubicus
ACTGGGACCTCTGATGCAAGTACCTCCCAGCAAGTCCAGCTGAGTGAGCTAGGAAGGGCAGCAGCTCAGCACCAGTGCTGGCACAAGAGCACCTTGGACAACTGACCTTGAAAGAGGGATATGAAGATAAACAGATGCCTTTGTGTATGGGGAAAGTGAAAGAATAGCACATCATAAGGACAGACTGTATGAACTGCTGAACTGGGACCTCTGATGCAAGTACCTCCCAGCAAGTCCAGCTGAGTGAGCTAGGAAGGGCAGCAGCTCAGCACCAGTGCTGGCACAAGAGCACCTTGGACAACTGACCTTGAAAGAGGGATATGAAGATAAACAGATGCCTTTGTGTATGGGGAAAGTGAAAGAATAGCACATCATAAGGACAGACTGTATGAACTGCTGAACTCCTGTGCTCTCCTCAGAATCTGCCAAAAGTCTAGGATTGGGGCAAGCATGAAGTTTCCTAGGGTCTCTCCTAGCCTTCAGCTATTTGTGGTGGAGAGACTGTGTCAGGAATAGTGTTTTATACTTAACAACCCTCCATGAATGTCTCCTGTTGATTTTTTGACCCATGTAAATAAAAAGCTTGCAGCATAGAAGACATCTTGTAGCAAGCAAGTCCACAGCTGGAGCACATGCTGTGCTACAGAATATGTGGTTTGGTTTGGTGTGCATCTGGCCTGTGTGAGTTCTGTGAGAGTGTGCTGCTCCAGGCTGCCTTAGGCTATGCACAAGGCCAGGGAGGCAAAACACATACCCAGCCACCCTGGGCCTGAATCCAGGGCCTGAAGTGCTCTCTGAGGTACTTTAATCCAAAGCCTAAGACCAGGTTCATAGGATGGTTATCCACAGCACTAAGCCTGGTGGCAATTTCCATTGTAAAGGCAACTTTTCTGCATTGTACTTGGCCTCCTGGCTCAGTTGGTGAATCTGCTGAGATGTCATCCAGGAACAAATTAGTGATCCTCTCGAAGAAGTTGTAGGACAGCATGTTTTTAAAATACTGGCACAAAACCCTGTCCTTCTCCATCTGAAAATAAGAGAAAGGACTGATTAATTTGAGCCACACAGAATTACTTTCCCCATCTCAATGGGAAAAGAGAGGATCTTTAGGGAACACATGCAGTGTAGTCTAAACAGTGTTGAATGCAAGAGATGATGCCACACCTCACTGCAAATCCATTTGTTCAGGCTCTGGAGGTGGCTCTTATGGTTTTTTTGCATTTGAATGAGAGAAGCAGAGAGAAAGTGTGACATTGCTACTGAGACCCAGGGGTGAGGAGCCAGGGGAATGCAGCAGGAGTAGGGGATGACACTAAAGGCCAAGGTTATAAGAAGCATGGGAACAGCTGCCATGCTGAGCTCCATTTGCTCAGCCATGTCTTTGTGATGCTTCTCACTGTATCCAGGTACCTCTCTGCTGCAGGAGCTGAGCATGTCCTTCAAGTGGGAGTAAACCTTTATAGAGCAGAAGAGGCAGCTAAAGAAGAGAATAAAGTGAAAAAAGTACCTATATTTTTTAACAGAAAAACACCTGCTCCGACTAGAGAACTCACAGGTGGGTTCTTCTATAGCTCTAGTGCAGAGCTTTCAAAATGCACTCAGAGATTTATTTTCCTTTCCAGCTCTTAAAGCTGTAGAGTTTCCCTCCCTGAGCTGAAAGCAACTTGTATGTCAAATTTAATGCAAACACAAAAGTTTATCAGTCAGTGAGTCAGTGAAATGCTCAATGTCCCACAAAACTCAACAGGGATGATGTGAGTGACTCCTCTTTGAAAGGCACAACCTTTTAATGGCCTTCCTTCCCCACCCCAGCAGAGATCTCTGCGAGTCCTCTGGTCTTCAGGAAGATTTCAGGGTGAATGGCAGAGATTTCAGAAAGCCTCAGATGCAGAAAGGGAAGTTCAGGATAGAGACAGAGCATGCTAGGTTACAAAACACTCACTCAGAAGAGAAGTTTAATCTCTCCCTCACACTCTAGACTGTGTAGCTCCTGAAAACAGGAGAAGTTACCTTTTTTTCCAGTTTGTCCCCTGATTGTCTTAACAGTGAAACAATTGTTTGTATTATCCTTTCTATATCTGTTGGAGAAAAGAGTAACATAAATATCACATCCTTCTGGTAGGCTCCAGATAGCAAACTGTAGCAAAAGCCTTTGTGTCATTTAATCACAAAACCAGCTGCCAGTCTGTGGCAAACTCACGGAGTTGTGCACCCAGGCTTTAAGCTGCTGCTCACTCTCCTAGTCTGTTTCTCCATCTGCCCAACGTTTTGCTCCTAGTTAAGAACCTGGGAAAGAGCAGAGGCTTTAACATCCCAATGCCAGCCTTTTGGGGTTTGAGGTATGTCTGATAACACACCAGAACAAAACAGTGACTAGCAGAAGCCCAGGAAAATGAACTTAAAATTAGGGGGGAAAAAAACCCCTCATCATTATCAATTATACCTTCTGCAACACATTAGGGCAAATTCTTGATGGATTAAAGAAAATGTGAGTATGGCAGCGTCCCTCTTGTGTACCAGAGAGACCTAGAAAGCTTGCAGTGACACCAAGTCTCTGCAGATGCCATGGAAGACAAGCAGTTCAGACTTCTAGCAGAGGCTGTTGAGCAGTGTTGTCCTGTCACCAAAGAGGGATTGACTGACACAGTTTTGCCCCAGTGACTGGTGTTTAACCTTAGAGCCCCAGTGTGTATCCTGCCCCTAGCCCTGCCACTCCTACCACTGCTCTGTCACCTTAGTCACTGCCTTCATCCTCCTCATGTCTACACCTCCTTGGATTCATAAGGATGCTCCCTTTAGTTGCAGTAGGAGGCAGGACTTGGTAGAGGACTGCAAGCATGGTCCATGAAATGTGGGCAACAGAGCAAGAACCAGCAGGGCAAACTTCTTTCTTCACAGCATCTTACCACAGAAGTTCCAAGTGTATCCCCAGGTCTAGAGAAAGTGCCTCAGTTTGCAATCCCAACCTGACAGAGTGCCCGTGACCACGAAATGCTTCCCCCTTACCATCTTCCTTGCCCTCACCTCCATCAGTAAGATCACTATTGCCTTGGTCCTCAAATGAGCCTTCGTCCTTTGTCTCCAGTGACACATCTGAAGGAGATTCCTGGGATCTGGAAGCAACAAGCTCAGCAAGTTTGTCTGCAATGTGGTCAACATCTGCTGACTGGGAAGGGCCACCTGATTGGGAAGGAGGGTGGGAAATAAAGAAGGCAATTCATCTTTCCAGAAAATAATTCAGTGATTTATTAATTTACACGCCTGCTGAGGCTGAGGTGCCCAGAGGATACCAAGAAATACCTTTCCCCATGCTGGGGCTTTGCTACTGCTTGAAATCAGCTAGTAATAACTTGGAGAGATGACTAACACAGTAGAACCCCTCTCTAGTAGCTGAGCAGCAGCTGGCTGTACAGAGGCCATTTGCAGAAGCAAAAGGGAGTGTTGCTCACTAGCACACAGCTCTGCAAGCCAGAAGCATGCCATGTATTGAGAAACATGAGGCTGCTGCTCTCCAGGACTGTGAGTCTTAGACCTTAGTTGTGTTGCCCATGCTTAGTTCAACTGTAGGTGCAGATTCAGAAAAGGAGGTGTATGTGAATGCTCTTCTCTTGTTCTCACAGGCTAATCCTGAGCAAAGCAGAAGCAGACTTCACTTCAGAGGCACCTCTAGCACAAAAACTCCTCCTGTCCAGCAGCATGAGACTGGCTGCATCCACCTTGGGTAATGACCACACTCAGGACATCCACTGACTGGAAGCATCGTTCATTGAGAGGACTCCAGCAGGGATCCTGCTACAGCACAGAAAGCAGCAGGAGCTGTTGCAAGGTTTGTGTCATCTCAAAGGCACCTGTCCTTACAATTCCCCTCATAGATCTCAGGATGCAAAACTTGATCTCCTCACCAGCACTGCCAAGTGCCAGTTTCTGCGTGACCAGCAGACATGGAGACAAGCTCAGCAGTGGCCTGACCCATAACACATGTAAAATTCACCCACAGAGATTATTGTGAAGGGAGCAGGGGTTAGTGCAGCCAATAAAAACTGCATTTCCAGGCTGGTGAATCAACCCCAGGGCATTTCCACCCCCTCCTCTGCCTGCAGAGCTTTATCAGGGGTCTGCTAAACTTCTAGTAAGGGCATCATGTCTTTGGAAACATAAGATTAGGTAGCTGGTTTTAAGTTTAACAGGCCTTCAGTTTAGATGGGTAACCCACCAGAGCACCCCCATTTTTTTTTCTAGAATGGCCTGGCCAAGCTTGCAGGGCAGCTGCTAGCAGGATAAGTGATAAATAATGTTAATGTTCTAGGAACTGGTTCAGCAATCTGCTGAAGGGCAGGTAAAGCCCAAAGATGAAGGCAAGCAAGATGCCCGGGGAGATTAACACCCAGCACAAGGAGGTTTCACCTGGAGGCTGTGCTGCCACCCATGCTGCAGGGAACATGGTGTTGGCATTGGCAGGGCCATCAAATGATTGTACCCAAGCTCTCAAGTGCTTTCTTTGGCAATGTGAAAATAAAATGGACATAAAAATGGATATGTGGATGCAGGGATATGTCCCTGGCAATCAAGCAATAGAAATTTATAGTTACTTCCCCCTAGCAAAAGGCACTGGGCTCAGGTGGGGACCCTTTCTTAAGGGACAGAGATGGATTAGACAGCAAGGAGAGTTATGGGCTTGGTAGGTAGGAGCTGGCCCAGAACAGTTAAACTGATCAGGGATGGGGCATTAGGCTGGAGAAGTCAGTGATGGATAATTTTGTAGAAATATCTTTAAATGCAGTGAAAGGGGAAAGCAACTATTATGACACCAACAGTAACAAGATGGGACAAATTAAACAAACCCCCCCTACCTTTTGTATATGAAAGCAATATGGCAATCTATCATATACTGTATATGGTAACTGTAAGGGGATACCTCATCCTCCTCTCTCAGTCTTCTATGAGAAGTTCAAGTATTAACTATTATCCAGAGCCAAAAAGATACAATGTCATTGCCTGGAGTGCAGCAGCTGATATGGTGCTGGCTCTGGGGGCTGGGGTACAGGGTGTTTATGTGGGTGGGATCCCTGCATGTCGGATGGGTTACAGCCATCTACTGCCTCTTCTTCCAACACATGGGAGGGCAGGTTCAGATTTCATATAACAGCAACTTGTAGAGGAGATTTAGGTAGCTCTGGAAGACTGTTTCCATTTAAGATACATGGTAGGGTTATGAGAGGTGGCCCAGAGGCATGGGCTGCTCTGTGCTTGAGGCTGGTCACTGGCAACTGCTCAGCACCAGGGCTTAAAGCTGATTTGAGCACTTCTGTCTTTAGTGTGGAAATTTATTGCATGATAAAGCTCCTGGAATGGGCCTTCAAACAACTTCTTTTCCTTGATTTTAGTGTGGAGGTCTTCAGTCTAACAAGAGTTTTATGTTTTCTTTCCAACCAGGTATGAAAAAGCAAAAGCTGATGCTCAAAAAAACCAAACCCAGCCTGTACAATTGCTTGGAAAAAAAGAAACTTGTGCAATTATATGATACTTCCCACCATACAAAGGAAAACAAAAAAGCCAGTCACAAGCATGAATCTTGTGTGCAAGCACTACTGAAGATAGGACAATCTGCCCTCCTGATTGGAAATGAGTAGGGCTAGTGAAGAGATGACCAAAACCCGAGAGGAGCCACCTTCCTCCTCTTGGACTTCCACAGCACCACCAGCTGTTTAAGCATTTAGGGAGAGATTAAAGACAAGGAGCAAAATGAAAGAACTAAGACGTACTTGTCTGATGCTGAGAACCCCCTTCAGAAATGATTTTAGATTGTGCCTCAACACTGTAGGAAGGTGGCAGGGCAGGTCCCTGCCGCTTCACTCTGACGCCGTGGATAGGTAGGCAATAGCCTGGCAAGTATGTTGTTTCTGGTTGCTCTTTGCTGTGCTGTTTTCTCACAGGACCTTCCAAAACGACCATGTGGCTTGGTCCATCTTCATCCCATGGGTGGTGAACGTTGACTTTTCTCCTGATGAAGGATTTCTGCACGTTAGCCTCGTTTCTCAGCAGCTGCCTGTACTGGTGGGCAGGCAGGCGCCGCCGGGCGTAGGCCAGCAGGATCTGGTACTCCATGCTCCCTCGCTCCTCATCTTGCAGCAGCATTTCCTCCATGGTGACATAATTTGGTGAAAACATCTTGGTTCCTGCAAGAACATCGTTTTAATGGCTTAGGGAACAATCTGTTTTTCATGAATGCCAACCAGCACTTGACATTTCTACAGAAGGCTTCACCAGGGACCTTATAAACCTCGGTGATGTGAGGAATACTGCAGGAGCCAGAGGAGCACTGTTTTCTGGAAAAAGAATTTGGTTACTGAGAAATAGATTAGGTGGTAATCAAGGCCATCAAAGAACAGGAAGAAGAAATGTGATACATTGCTCTTAACTGCATTTGGTGGCTTAGACAGGAGAGACAAGGAAATTTAAGGAGAATTCAACGGTCAGGGTCCAGTGCATGAAAAGAGGAAAGCCCACAACAATAGTAACTGATTCCTGGGATGGAAAGAGAAACAATTCATCAAAGCACTGCACAGGAAAAACTTGTACTGCAGCTGAAATGAGCAAGCATCTAAATATATGAGAATTGTTCTTTCAGAAGAAGCTGCCACCAATCTGGGCCTTAAGTGCTCCAGGAAGGAAAGCAAACAAGAACTAGTCCAAACAGTCCAAAAAATTACAATATTTGCCTATTGTAATGTTCTCAATTGTCCTTTCACTTTAGGGGACCCAGCTCAACAATCTTGCATAGAACCATACAATCATCTTGGCTGGAAAAGACCTTTAGGGTCATCAAGTCCAACCATTAACCCAGCACCACCAGGTCAACACTAAATCTTGTCCCTCAGCACCTCCTTTGATGGTGACTCCACTGTTTCCCTGGGCAGCCTGTTGCAGTCAGGAAGGTTGTTAGCTTAACAACCCTTTTGGTGACGAAATTTTTCCTAATATCCAACCTAAACCTACCCCTGTGCAACTTGAGCCCATTTCCTCTTGTCCTATCACTTGTTACTTCTAGAAGATAAAACCCCTACCTTGCTACAACCTCCTTTCAGGTAGCTGTAGAGAGTGATGAGGGCTCCCCTGAGCCTTCTTTTTTCCAGGTTAAATAGGGCCAGTTCCCTCAGCTGCTCCTCATAAGACTCACTCTTTAGGCCCTTAACCAGCTTTGTTGCTCTCTTTTGGAAACACTCAAGTGCCTCAATGTCCTTCTTGTAGTGAGGGACCTAGAACCTGAACACAGCATTCCAGGTTTGGCTTCAGCAGTGCTGTATACATGGGGTCAGTCACTTCCTGAGTCCTGCTGGCCACACTATCTCTGATACTGGCAGGGATGCTGTTGGCCTTCCTGGCCACCTGGGCTCACATTTAGCTGGCTCTTGGCCAATACCCCCAGGTCCTTTTCTATGAGGCAGCTCTCCAGCCACTCTCCCCCAAGGACATTTGACTGTGTACAGTGGGTGGTGTGGTGGCACTTACCTAGTGCAACTTGTCCAAATAAATATACCCATCCCACAGCACACACACATCTCACCATCTTCCTGTTGTCAAGCCATAGTGCAAAACACTCTTAGAACTTTGGCTGAGCGCTGGACACTTTTGCCACCCAGCCTCCTGGAAGCCACAGCAACAAGAGAAAGAGACAGGAGTGATGAGCTGTTAGGCAGTGACCTGGCTGCTGTGGGGTTTTTTATTCCCAAAAAGGTGTCTTCTGCAGGGCTCAAGTGAGGTTTTAGTTGTTTGAGCAGGCAGCCCTGACCACCACCAGCAAGGTCTCTGCAATGCCTCTGTTCAGTGACCCACACAGAGCTGAACATAACTCTACAGGTATCCAGAGCCTGACATTGGGCATCTCTGCTGCTGGCAAGCCAGAATAAGAGGCCTCTGTCCTCACTGACCACCCTTAAACAAGCACCAAATTCACTTGCACTATGCCCTCAGCCTGACTGAAACAAATTAGAGCTAATTTCTTCCTGTCTGGAATATCACTCAGTTATTCACTGCTTTGAATGTTTTTTTGGTGGTGTCGTTGAGACAACAGAAGGAAAATAAAAGGAATGGATAAAACCTCCAAACCCCCCTTACCAAATGTATGAGCATCAGAAATTAGACCAGCTCCAAAACCATGGCTTACATTTACTCTTAGTTCAGCATTGTCTTTACTGGGGAAGGGGATGAGGAAAGAAAAGGGGAAGAGGAAGGGAAAGGAGAAAGGGAAAGGGGAGTGGGGGAAGAAACCTGGGAGTGTCCTATCAGAGGTCCAGCACAACACTTCTCTAACCTTACACTGCTAAATGCCTCTGTGCAGCTCACAGTCTTCAGCCCATTTTAGAGACTATTCTTCCCTCTAGAGGAAGTACTGCTCCAGATGCTGCTCTGGGGTACTGCTGGCTTCTACTTTCACCTTAGGACAGTCACTAGAGAAATGAGAATGTGACAGGGAGAAGAGGGAAAGTGGGGAGAACCCTCCAGCACATCTGTTGGTAGAGAAAGGAAAGGTGACTTCTTTGTCTCTCAGGGAGCTGCTGTGTTAAGTCACTCCATGAGTGAGCTGAAATGTAATTTCCCAGTTGTGTTCAAGTTTGGCTATTGGCACATCATCATCCCAAGCCTCAAACACATGGCAACAGTCTCTCTGAGGTTTTCTTCCCTGGGTGTCAGCATGCTCAGTTTTCTGCTAGCAGTGTCCTGCAACTTAATGTTTAGAAACCTGTACTTAGCTTCATGTGGCAGAACATCTCACTATGCTGGGATAAGAATTGATCCCAATAGTATCCAAGGTACACGTGACTACCTTGTCTTTGAACCTCCTGGACTCCAGCAGAAGCCCTGTCCTGTGAAGGGCCCAGTACTGCACTGAGACCTCTTGCTCACAAGGCCATGCCCAGGTGAGTCCCTGTTTGCTGGACATAGCTGGGGCAGTTTGGAGGCTGCAGGAGAGGGTCAAGTTCCCCTTTTCTTCCTAGCTGCTGCCTTGGGACATTCAAAGGGTCAGCAGGATCTCTGCACCTTCTCACAGTGTTCATGCAGGCAGCTTTAATGAACCTGCAAGGGAAACTGAAAGCCCAGGAGAAAGGAGATGACAAGAGACTGTTACATGAAACAAACCAAGTGGAGAAAAAGAAGTGTGAACTAGAACAAAGGAGAAAAGGGAGAACTGAAATGGAGCAAGACAGGCGTAGGGTTGCTGCTGCTTTGCTCCTGTGCCTAGGAAGAGCCAGCTGATGTGCATACCACCCTTGGCACACAGGGGAGCAAAGGTAAGACCTTTTCTGTGCTCTCTGACTGTTTGAGTCCATCTGCCCGTGCAAGCCAGAGCAGCTTAAAGAGTGTTTTAGGCTGCACTGCACTTCCCAGTGCTTCCCCTATGCAGAAAGCAAGGCTACAGTGAATCCCTTCAGCTAGTCAATGAGCCCAGGAACAGGCACTTCCCTTTGCCCTGGAAACCAGACCAAGGCTTTATTTCATTTTGAAGTTTGTCCAGAAATAGAGAGAAAAATTTTAAAAGCTATGCCATTTTTTTTCAGTTTTTAATACCTATTCAAACTCAATTTCCTCCTTGAGAAGGTCTAACCTCACTCTTCAGATCAGGCACCAACACTACTGAAAACAGCAGTGCCTCCCCAACCAGGGGTGCTCTTTATAGATCTAAACCAACGTGCCTAACATTCACAGATACTCATTTTTCACTAATATAAAAATAACAGGAAAAAAAATAGATAAACTATATATAAATACAAATTATAGAGTAATTATATAGAATAATATTAAAATTAATTCGCAAACAGCCAGAGGAATTACCAGTAATAGCATTAAAAAACCCTTACAGCCCTGTACACTGGGCTGTTACTTATATACATTGATAACAGTCCTACCCAAGGTGGCTGTACAGATAAAAATCAAGTAACAGTTCAAAGGTTGATCTCTTGAAGGAGGCTAAGTGCAGCCTGATAGCAGGAGGTAAGGTGTTATTACAGCCTGCTAGTGCTTGACATCAAATAAGCACTTGCACATCAGATGCAGCTCTATAGCTAAGCCTGCACCTTGCTCTGATGGGGAACCTCTGAGAAATGAAACAAATTGTGTTGGCAGAAGTGTGACTCTCACCCCTGTGTGTACAACAAGGCTGGAGGAGCGTAAAGAGGGAGCAGAGAGTCACCGTGTATAGCTCATTTATGGCACTGCTTGCAGACAGCCAGAAAAGGAGGTGTCATTGCATGCTGCTGAGCACTTATAAAGGAGACTGCCAGTAGCTAGCTTGTTTTTCAGTTCATTTTAAAGTTTGAAATTTTAATTGGTGACTTAATTCTCCCTTCAGACTTACTTCTTCACACTATAATCACATTATTTTTCCAGTACCCCATCTGGTGTGGGCCAGAGATGAGCCAGGCCTTTTGCAGAAGCAGCACTCATTTTGCCTGAACCCTCTCAGAAATGGGTTTCTCTGAAGAACATTTTTTAATGCAAGCATTGATTAGGTTTGACAAGTACTTGGAAGTCCTGCTAAAACCCAAATCTGCATATTATTTCCTAGAATGATTAAAAGAAACTCAGATGATCAGATTATGGAGAGTAGCAGCACGGTCTCATTCTGTCTACTTAAAAACTCTGGTCTAAATTATTTATCTTCCAAAGCTTGCAGGCTCTGAACAGCATTACTCTTCCCTTCCTTACTCTCCTCCACACCTTTTCCTCCCATTGCCAAATGTCACATCCACATGTCATTTCCCAGAAAAGGAAGATGAACTGCCAATGCTCACAGTGCTACAGTTAGCTATAACTCTCCATCCACTTCAAGAATTATCTGCCAGGACAGAGAAATTTGGCCAAAACACAGATAGCCTTCTGTGAGCAGCATGATGAACAGAACCTGCTTTCCTGTGCAGCTTCTCAGGGCTAACACTGGCTAACCTTGCACAAGTCCACAGAAATACCCCCCCCCAGCTTGTAGCACAACACACTGACCGGAGCAGTGACAGTAAATGAAAAGCTTGGTAGCTTTATTATATGGGGCTGAGTGAGCAGGACACACAAAGAAAACCATAAGAAAGAGAGAAAGTAGCAACATGACTGTTTAATCTTTGTTAGGAGGAAGTGTAGCCTGAGGTTCCAGTACAGATGAAATAACTGTTGATTCAGAAGGCATCCAGCTATAGGCCTGTGTCTGACAAGACTAGACTAGGTGGTGTCCTGGCTGTGCCATTTCTCAACAATTGTTGTGCTGGTGTTAGTTATTAATATATAGTTGCATGTATAGCTGCAAACCACAAAGGTGGCTAACTCCACAAGCTGCCTTGTCCTGTGCTCACCACAGAGTCCCCAAACTTGGGTGCTGCACTCATGTTTCCCCACCCCTCCTCTCCTCCTAACCCTGCTGCTGTGCCTCCTGTGTTTCCTTCTCAGGTGCCTGCAAAGCACAGATGAGCTCTACCACTATTTCTTCTATGGAAAGGTTCATCTCCCTGCCTCATGCACAGCCATGGGATTTACCTCCAAAAGGCTCAGAGACCCTGACCAAGCAGGGACAATGTCAGTGCTGACCTTGCTCTTTGTCTGGATTCCCCCTCACACACACTTTCACCAGCACTACCCAACCCCAGCCAAGCACAGGTAGCTGAAGGGGGCTCTGCAGCAAGATGCAGTGCCCGACCTGAGAAGCTGAATAGACGAAGCAGAAAGGAGAAGGGAAAGATCCCCCCAAATTTAACATACATACCTACATGTAATGTACAACTATATGTCTTTTAAATACCTCCAGGGATGGTGCCTCCACCACTCCCCTGGGCAGCCTGTTCCAATCTTTGACAGCCTTTACAGTGAAGGAATATTTCCCAATGTCTAATCTAAACCTCCCATGGCACAACTTGAAGCTGTGTCCTCTAGTCCTAACAAACAATCCTTGGACTAACAATTAGTTAGTCCAAGCTGTTCATGTTTAGTGGGGTGCTTCTCTCTCCACCAGCAGAGACAGAAATGTGGTTGCTTGCCTGGGATGCCCATTGCAAACAGAATATTATTGAGGCAACCTCAATATTTTTGAGGTACAAATTTTTGTACCTCGCTGACATCCCAGCTGCAGGTCTTTCCCTTCAGCTCTGCTCTCACATACAGAGGAGCAGACTGTGGGCACGTGGCAGTGGAGATGCCCATGCAAAGGCCAGGATTCCTCTCCCAGCTCTTCAGGCTAGATCCTTTCCTCTGGCTCAATGACCCTAACTTACTGACACTTCTCGTTGAGAAAAGCAGAACCATCATGGGTCTCCAGAGTTCATTAGAATGTAAGCAACACACTTTGCTAAAGAAATATTTTCTATCTATTGAGTCATTCATCCTCATAAAACCCTTAATGGATAGGTATTGCCTATGCAAGAGAGGCTGAACTGGTTTAGACTATACAGATGCTGTGGAAAGCTGGTTTTAGACAGAAGCCCATACCTGTGTCCTCCAGGAGACAAAGGTCTGGGAGCAAAAAGGGAGGAACAGAGCTGGTTACTGATGATTTCAGGGGAGCATGCCACTTGCTGAATCACCTCCACCATTTCCTCACTTGGATCAGAGGTGTAAATGAAGACGTTTTACCAGCAAGAGGTGACCTGGCTTGAGCCAGCCCACCTGTAAGAGCCAGGTGGTAAGGATGTAAGGCTGCAGGAATTCACTGCAGTAGTCCCAATTTTTAAATTCTACCTTCCACAACTAACTGTAGTGTGGTGGGCAGAGAAGGACCTTGCTCTCTTTGTCTAGATATGTCAATCTCTTCTTTCCAAAGCATACAGCCAACAGCAGCAAGTTTGTATGGCAGCTCAAACAGACCCAGGGCAGTTCCTTCCCATTTTGACACCACAGCCAAACCTGAGAGTATTTTGTTCAATGCCTAAATTAACGATGATAAATATAACTGTTTAACCCATATACAGCTAAGATTCAAAGAATCTCATGCTGGGTTAGAGGCAGCCAAACATTATACAAGAGAAACCAAGTTCAGAGAAGAAAAGGCAGTTTATTACCTTCCAGGTCTGTTGCACCACCAACCCTGGGTGCCTGTTGGTCTCAGTTCTTTCTCCTCCTCTTCCAGTGGCTAGGCTTGTTTGGTTAGGGCCAGCCTTGCAGGCACAGCAGTTCCCTCCAGAAACCTGAAGTTCACTTATCTACTATTTTCAGTCTCTCATCAAAACATGTGTTCATAAGCTTTTACTACGAAGGGTGCTGCACTTGCAATAAAAAAAAAAAAAAGTGTTCCATGTACTTCCTTATGAGAACAACGTTCAAACAGATCAGTTTGCTTATAAAAAGCAGAAAGGGTAGGACTGGCCCCCTCCTGCACGTGACTTCTCAGCAGTGCACTAGGCAAGGAGAAAAAAAAGTCTATACCTCTCTGGGGCTCTTGCCAAATGCCTTTTTTATTCCTTTCTTTCCCCCCCCCCCCCCCTTTTTTTTTTTTCTTTCCAAACCCTTTTTTTCTCCATGGCACAGGTCAAATCACATCATCATTTTGATACAGGAAGTTGATTTTAAGTATTTTGAGAACAGTTCTACCTCTTCTTCTACAAGGAACTGTAAAGTAGCCTACGTTTTTTTCATATGTCATTGCATTTTTTTTCCCTCGAAGCATGTTAAACATTAATTAGATTAGATGGTTAAGCTACTGGCACCAGCGATGTGGCATTGCTCTGGTAACTTATGGACCAAAATTGTGATTTCATTACCTGTATAACCCAAATTAGTCAGGTGAGAAGCACACATCCACTTTAAGAGGGCTTTTCACCATGGCAGTGGTCTCCTGGTTTTGAAATAAGCTTGCAGACAGAGTTGCAAGCTAGGAGGGGCCTGGTGCACACAAAACCCCTAAAAGGGGGAAATACTTGCATTTATCTGTGGCAGAAAAACAGTTTTAGGAGGTACAGCAGGGTTTCTGACTGGGAGGAGATCCCTGCTCAGGAACAAAAGCACTTGAGGCTGCGCCTTTGTCTGAGACTGTTGTATGGAAAAGGTCTGTCTGGTGCCTTTCCTGCAAAGGGAGGAATTTACTTGTAGGAACAGAACTATAGGCAGAGCCAATTTTTGCATTTCCAGGGAATAGCGGCTCAGAGTTCATGTATACGTTGCAGGCTTATAGGAGCTTTTTTGTTCGTGCTCACTGAAGCTTTCCATTTCCTTCCTGCTTTCCTTGGGCCAACTGACCTGAGAGCAATAATAGCAGATGGAAAGCCTGTGTATTACGGATTATTAACGATCTGTCATTCCCTGGACTGCAAAAACTTCAGTTTTCATTTTCTTCTCAAATATATGCCATACCCCAACGCAGAATGTACTCTCTCCAATACTAAGGGATATAAAAAGTAGGACTTGAGGCCCAGAAAAGGGAAAGGTAGCCTGCTGAAGGCATGCAAAAAGAACTAAACCACCACCCCTTTAAAAGTGCAAATTTGCATTTTACAGCACCAGTCAGAAAGTGAGAGGACTGAGGAAAAAGAAACTAACATCAACTCTGCTCCATTTTATCTACTCTGTTTCTACAGAAATTATTGCATTGTTGTTCTGTGTTACATCATGACAAAACAGGCAAAAACTGGCTATTTCCCACTCAGCACTTGTGTTTACCTTTTAACCAGACCTGGGTGTATAGCCCTGCGTAATTTTTGAGATACACTGGTGAAGTCAGACTTTGATTTGGTTTGATTTGACTTGATTTGGCTGAGGCAGCATCACTCCCCGTGGAGCAGTGACCTCCTCTGACAGACAGCTACTCACCCAGCCATCAGTTTCTGCTGTTCTCCACCTCAGGCCCAGGATATCCCTGTACCCTTGAGAGCAGCCACTCTGGTCATCGTTTTAAGCTGCTGAGAAATCAAATTCCCTGAATCCTTTAAACCCCTGGTGGTATTTAGGAAAGAGCGTGGCTGTCCACATTGTCAGCCCTGGCTGCACAGAGGAAAAGCTGTAGCCTGTTTTCTGCCTCGGCTGGAGCACAAGGTTCCTAAAATTGCCAGGTGGAGGGACCTGATTTGTCCATTGCAGGGCAATATTTGGAACTGGGATATTTCTGAGCGTGTTCCAGCCAGCCTGGGCAGATATGGGTGCAAGGGAAGGCTCTCCCCAACCAGGACTCCTTTTTTTCATTCTAGCACAGAGGAAAAGCTGTAGCCTGTTTTCTGCCTCGGCTGGAGCACAGGGTTCCTAAAATTGCCAGGTGGAGGGACCTGATTTGTCCATTGCAGGGCAATATTTGGAACTGGGATATTTCTGAGCGTGTTCCAGCCAGCCTGGGCAGATATGGGTGCAAGGGAAGGCTCTCCCCAACCAGGACTCCTTTTTTTCATTCTAGCAGTAGATTTTTCAAATGAACAGAACTGGAAATGGTCCCAGAGGAGGCAAGATGGATGTAAAAGGGAAACTCAGAGATACAAGACAATATATTTTTAATGTGCTCTAATTATTTTTGCTTCATTGTGCTTCTCTATTTTCCTCCCACTACTTTGCCTGCCAAGAAAGATTTATTTTAATAGCCTTTCCCTAGAGTGGGTAGAAGAGCAAACGTTCTGAATTATGGCAGTGTAACTCCCTGCTTTACAGGAGGTTCACATTTGGTTTCTCTTTCGCTTCTCAGTCCCTTCATAATGTCTCTCACAGCAAGACCCAAACTAGGTTTTCTCTTGCTTGTATTATGGATTTTGTATTATGGATTTTAATTTCCTGGAAAACCCTTATATTATCTTCTTAGGTTTCTTACCTTTTCTGTTGCCATCTTTCTTATCTAAATCCTCCAGCTTTTTTTTTAACCATCTCATTTACCTTTAGCTAACCCAGCCAAACACTTGATGTTGACTCATGCAGTTCTCCAAAGGTGATAAGCTGCTTCAAGGGTTTTTTTTCATTTCCCACCTTGGGCAAATTTAGGTCAGTCATAAGCTAGCTTCAGTTTTGTTTCTACTTACTTTCCAGCCTAAAATCCTTGATATCTCAACCTTTGATTTGCACAGTCTATAAAAGGACACTTAAAAATAAAACCATTGTTTCCACTGACTTTCAGAGTGGCTGTGAGGATTGATTTTTGCTCTATCTATTGAGACAAAAGTATAAGAAGATTCTCCTCAAAACCTGTGAAGAGCTTGCTATCTCTGCTGAGAGAAACTAGTTGTTTCCAAGAGGGAAAAATACATCAAAGAGGTAAAAAACTCTTTTAGAGTTGGAAAGGATTTTTTTTTTTTTGGTTGATTGGGGTTTTCATTGTTATTTAGTTGTTTTTTTGTTTTTGTTTTTTTTTTCCCCACTAGAAATAATAGAAGCACTTGTCCATTCTGAGTTGAAACTTCTAAAGCAATTTCAGTATTTAATTAGTAATTGTAAGTTTGAGATGGCTGAGGATAGCCTGGTCAGGTCATTCTACCTAAAGGAGTTTTTTCTGATTGTGTAATCTGGAAACCGGCTCCTCCCACCAAAAAAAGAGTAGGAGAGAAAAAACCCAAACACCCACCAAACA
Source organism: Merops nubicus (assembly GCF_000691845.1). NCBI lineage: Eukaryota > Metazoa > Chordata > Aves > Coraciiformes > Meropidae > Merops > Merops nubicus. The sequence goes on from NW_008589067.1 coordinate 35,426, forward strand.
AGGCAGCTGGGGGGTGCGGGGGAGGAAGGGGGGTGCGGGCAGGAAAAGGCATCGGGCAGCGACCCCCGGTGGCGGCAGAGCCCCCCCGGCCCCCCG
>NW_008589068.1:0-327 GCF_000691845.1 Merops nubicus
GCCAGCCCCACCATTGACTCCCTAAACAGCTCTTTGGAGATTACAATGTCAATATAGCTTTTCATGGAGTAAAGGCCTTTTGTGGGATCCACGCACACTTAACCACTTAACCCCGGCACAAAAAGAGCAGTGAATTGGCTGTTTAGAGGCTGGTCGCCAGCCCCACCATTGACTCCCTAAACAGCTCTTTGGAGATTACAATGTCAATATAGCTTTTCATGGAGTAAAGGCCTTTTGTGGGATCCACGCACACTTAACCACTTAACCCCGGCACAAAAAGAGCAGTGAATTGGCTGTTTAGAGGCTGGTCGTGGCGAAAAGACGCGC
>NW_008589068.1:543-2537 GCF_000691845.1 Merops nubicus
GGGGATCCCTGGGGTTCAGCTCCCTCAGACCTGAGCTTTTTTTGGGCTGTGCATGAGCCAGGGGGTGGGGAACAACCCCTCTGCTCTTCCCCTGCCACGTGGGCACCTCTGCAAGGCCAGGTGGCAGTTGGTGCCACCTGCACCTGGGCACAGCATGCATACAGGTGCCAACACAGGGCTCAGCATGCAGCTCCTGCCCTGGACAAAGTGTTTTGGGACTGGTGCAGAGGAGGGAAGGCTGCACTTGATGTCCTGGGTTCCTTGAGCTCAGGCTGCCATGGCTGTCCCCACCAAAGGATGCTGCAGCCAGGACGGGACCCTCATCCTGCTGGGGTGGGCACCTTGGGCTGGTGGGGGGTGGCCAAGGATCTCTGGGCTGGCAACAAGTGGGTGCCAGGCCCAGGGTCACACAGCAGGGGCACAGGGCTCAGCCACTCCTCAGCTGCACCCGCTGCCAAACCAGAGGAGCCTTCACAGAGCAGGGATGGGGGAGCAAACCATGGTGGAGACCAGACAGGGTCACCACCAGGACCATGGTGGGGTGTGTTTTGACATCTCCAGTTTCCATTCAAGCTGGAGACACCAGCATCACTCCCAGGCTTTTAGCAGGAGCCTGGGGCAAGACCCAGCCAGCACCAGTCCCAGCCCCTCCAGCCTTCACATGGGTTTGGGGCTGTGAAGTACCAGACCCAGCTCCTCCAGCCCTGCTTTCACCCCTGGCAGATGTTCAGGGGTCTGTCAACTGCGTTGACTCCATCTAATCTCTTCTTCCTTCCTCTTCCAGACAAAGGGGATGGGCTGGGGGCTGTTTGCAGGGGGGCAGCGACACCTCAGGAGCTGTTATCATACTTTGGGGCTCGAGTCATCTCGTCTCAGAAGATCACACAGGCCCAGCAGGCTGTAGGTGGAGTGAAGGCCACTGAAACAAGGTCAGCTTGGCCTGTGAGATCATCCCCCTGGCTGCCCCCACGTCATTGCAAAATGGGGAACACATGGCAGGTATAATAATTGCTTGTTGCTTTAATTATCTTTCTTTACATCAGGCAGCTGGATGAGTTTTGCTTTAGCCTTTTTGGTTGGAGCCAGGATGTTCTTCCTGCCATCAGAGCTGGGATGGGAAACATCCTAGATGCCAGAATTTCCACATGGAGCTGCTGCTGCTGCAGGGTGGTTTGGCACCCGGCGGGCTCGGGGTCCCTCAGCAAACCACCCCCCACAAGCCTGGAGGTTTAATTTGCAAAAGATTGAGGGTTTTCAGAGTCTTCCTCGAGGCTTTGAGCAAAACAGGAATGTGGAACTACCACCCCAGCACCCCCCGAGCAGGCAGGGAGGTGACGTTCATTATTCTTCCTGCACAGAAAGGAGCCTGTGAAGCACAGCGGCTGGAAATCCGGCTCTGCACAGTGTCACCCACGGCAGAGGTGAGGGTCTGGGGGCTGCAGGGGGGTTTTGGGGTGCTGGGTGAGGTGGCTCACCCTCCAAAGGGAACACGCCCCCTCAGCTACTGATCCTCCATCACCCTGCACACGAACATCATCAAATATTGAAAATCAATGGGCCACTGGAAGGGAAGCAGCACCGAGCGTGTTGCATGAAAACAGCCTTGAGGAGCAGGGAAAAAAATATTAGCTAAAAATAAAATTAATCTCCTGCAAAGCTGTAAGATTTGCTTCTTGCCCCTCCCCCCATGCTGCAAATCTTTTATGTCGTTTGCTTTAATTACAGCTGGTTCAGATCTCTGCTGCCTGGAGAAGCTGTGCTGGAGTTAGCCAGAAATTGGGCTGCTGGATGATACAGGAGAAAATCATAACCCCCAAGGACTGAACATCTGTCCACACAGAGCACATGCGATCTTATAATTAATATTAATGACTAATAAGTTACTACAGAATGAAACTTTTGCTTTACAGGTCACCTAATAAACACAGCCCTGCTGCACCTCTCAGGCAGAGCCACCATCCATGTCATGAGCTTGGCTGGACTCTGCCCAGCCA
>NW_008589068.1:3145-3582 GCF_000691845.1 Merops nubicus
CCACATCTCCACAGCTTGGAAACCCCTCCAGGGGTGGGGACTCCACCACTGCCCTGGGCAGCCTGGCACAGCCCTGGGCAACCCTTTCAAGGAAGAAGTTGTTCCTTGGGTTCAACCAAAACCTCCCTGGCACAACTTGAGGCTGTTTTCTCTTGTCCTGTTGGGGTGTCCCACCTGTGCACAGCCCCTGGCAGCTCCCAGGGAGGGAAGCTCTTTACAAGTTTTAAATGGGAAATTGATTTCAGGTCACCACCAGCTCACTCCTACCTGCCAAGGCAACACCTTGGGAGGGATTTTTTTTCCTCCCTCTTTGCTGTTTTTTCCTTCTTAGGGAGAAAAGCACTTGACTGTTAGTAATAGAGAGCTCTTTTATTATATTCTTACACTATTTCTGCATCTCTTGAATTATCTACTGCATTTCAGCTAGTCTAGAACTA
>NW_008589068.1:3613-11686 GCF_000691845.1 Merops nubicus
TCCTGCTGCTCAGTCTTCTGTGTTTCCTTCTCTAACAACAGAGAACCAAAAGGGAAAGAAACAGATCCTGAAACCATCACCTGCTCTGCTCCAAAACCAGGTGCCTGCTGCAGCAATTCCCTGGGCCCAAAGCCCAGCCCCATTCCTCCCTCCTGGAGGAAGGATGCCCCAGCCAAGGAGCAGGCAGAGAGCCAGGGAGGGTAAATAATCATGGCACAGCAGAAAGCACCCTCCCTGTCTGCACGTGCCTGGGGGTCTTTTTGTCCCTTCACCCTCACGTGGGGTCTGGGACAGCTGCTGAAAGGCCCAGGACAGATGGGGGGGGTGACGTGATCGGCCACAAACCCCACACACTTCTTTTCATGTGTCCACTCTGACATAATTTTTCACATTGGAAATACAGATGATTTTAGCCTGGGTCCATCTGGTTTCCCAAATAACCTGTCTGTTTGATAAATAACATAAATTAAATTAGACAAGACAAACAAATAGTTTTTTTTTCCTCCCCCTTTCAGTCTCTTGGCAAAAAGGAGAAAAAACACCCAACACATAATTCAGTGGCTGCCTCGAGCCCCCGAGGAGCCGTGCAGTGGTGAGAGCCATGATTATAAACGTGTCTGCAATGTTAACCTTTCACACCAGCCCAGGGCCCTGCCTCCCTCTGCTGAGGTGGGGTTTTAATTTCTTCACTCATTTAGGTTCCCAGGAGCTGGTTTTCTCTGTGAACTCAGGTGATCCTGCACGCTGAGCAGTGTCCCTCTCACCGAGGCTCCCACGGAGCAGGCTGGGATGAGGAGCTCAGACCCAAAAGGTTCCATCCTTCCTGTCCCTCACCTGGGTGAGGGAAACTGAGGCAGAGATGTGCAGCTACAGCAGCTCCCAAACTGGGATGAAAACCTGAGTGTCCTACCAAAGCACAGCCACTGCTGCATCTCACAGTTCCACCCAAACCTCACCCATCCCAGCACTCAGCTGTAACTGCCAGGAGTTAGCTCAAGAAATGACCAGAGGGGAAAAGCCTCGAGGACAGGGGAGGGAGGAATTCCTTCAGCCCAGGTTGGCCCTGCAGAGACCATTTCTGCTGAGGCTGAGGCACACAACTGCCCCTGGGCTGTGCAGGGGCCCTCAACTCCCACCCATCACCCCTCTGTGCCCCCACCCTCCATCAGTGTTCCTGCACAGCTAGGCTGGGCAGCCCCAGCCCACTCCTGGCACCTCCAGCAGCAACAGCAGTGGGGTTTTTGTCCCCATTAGCCCATTAGCACCACCTCAGTGCCAGGAGGGTGAGCTGAGTCCATACCTGAAAATGAGAAGCCAAAGTTAATGTGCCAGATGGGAGGTGGGGTGGGGACAGCCCTGGAAGAACTGGTTGAGGGAGGAGATGGATAAGAGGGGTCAGTGGCACAGGCCAGGCCTGAACCCACTGCTCTCATCCCCAGGGTACAGTAAGCAGCAGCAGCTCAGCCCATGTTCAAACCCTCCTATTGAGAATTCAACCCCTACAGGACTCACCCCTCAGAATGTGGAACATACTCCCCTGCAAGGAATTCCTGGGCAGGATGTAGTGCTTACCAGCAGCCTTTCAAAGGCCCTGAGCTCCTGAAAGGTTCTTGTGGGGGAAAGGTTTATTCTGAACAGCAGCAGACAGAAGTCTTCCCATTCTGTGTATTTCAGTTTATAAGCTCTTCAGGACCAACAATATTTTTCTAGTCTCTGGAACAAGCAAAATATTTTGAAGGGAGAATTCTGAAGGGAAAGTGAAACTCCATTTGTGGCTAGCATATGCTGAGGAAAGGCCAGTAAGACCACTAGGATGAAGTTAAGCCTTTAAACTACTACCTCCTAATACAAAAATGTAGCAATTATAGGTGTATATAAATTTAATCCTTTGCAATGCCACAGAGCATGGAAAACTGTAAGAATTTCCCCTTGGGTCAGAACATCCCAGCCAAGCTTTAATCGTTCTTCCATCCCCTTTTGCCAGAGGAAGAACAAGCTCTTGCTGCACTCTAGTGGCAGGAGCAGCAAAATCCAGAGAAGATGCTGAATTTTGCAGCTTTTGCTTGTTTTTGTCCAGTAAATCTGTGCTGAATTAGCACAACTTACAAATCACTGCAAACACCTTGACAGAGAATCAGCAGGGTGTCCATTATGTTGCTCTTCAAGAATCATCTGATAAGTGACCTTTCCTCCTTCACTCTCTTCCCCAACCCTCCCATCCCAAATCCAAGTATACTAATTATTAGAATTGCTCAAATGGACTGAAATAGGCACAGCTCAAGCCAACAATAAACCAGGTTTTGTCTAGGAACTTACAGAATCACAGCTATTCAATCAGTGGAAAGAAACTAGAAAATTAACCTAGAAACTAAGGCCTAGAATTTTATGCAAACTTAAGTGGAAGACTGAGAATTTGCACCTCACTAAACACTGAGTGGGTTTTTTGTTGTAGTCTAATATTATTGCAGCTGTTCCTATACATGGGCTTAGTTGTGGCTACAAAAAAAAGCAATAAAAAGAGATAAACAGTTCAGAAAAACCCCACACACTGACAACAGAGTGAAATCCTGTAAATCCCAACTGCCTCCAAAATTAAAACCACGTTTTATTGTAAAATTGCACTCCAATTAGTACCATAATTCTTTATAAACATAATATACAGTAAAATATTTTACATGTAGCACATCAGGTGTATGCTTATGACATTACAACATTTACAGTTCAGGACACTTGAGTCGAGTCAGCATCTTAAGTGTGTGACATTAAGTCCTGGCAAGATGCAGGCCACTGTCTCACCACTCTCTGGTCTCTACTTTGACACACAACACATAACCAGAAGCATCAGCAATACCAGATATTCCCTTTCAAGTTTTTCACACTATTTAGAATAGCAGTGATGGTGCCTTATCCAGCTTCCCCCTCCCAGAGAGGGCCTGTCACTAGAGCTGTTCAGAAACGGATGGGTTCTCCTGGGTGAGTGCAGATAGAATGAGAACAGAATGGAGGATTTAAGAGTCTTCAGCTGGGCAAACCAAACAACTCTCCTCCCAAAAAAGCAAACAAACCTCAACACATCCTCTCCTCTCCCATGCCTGTTATTTGTATTCTTTCCTCTCCACACACACACACACTCGCATCCACGGGTAAGAGTATAAACAGTAATAAAACTTGGAAATAAATCCTTCTCATACTGCCTTGTAAAAGACTTTTAAAAAGCATACACTCCAAATATAAATTAGAGCTTCTTAAAACGTCAAGCTAATTAATGTTTAACATCAGAGAAGAGAAGCCAGTGGAGGAAGCCACAGCTCCTCCCACACTGCAAGTGTAAACACGTGTCCTGCCACAGCCACCACTGCTCCCTCCTCACCCCCAGCTGCAGGGCTCCCTCCTCAGCCGGGCTCCAGGCTGACTGCAGCAGCTCTGTGTCAGGCCTGGCACATGCACGGTGCTCTCAGATGGAACTGAGACCACCAGGACAGGGCAGGCTCTGTGTGGACAGTGTGCAGTAGTGTTAAGTTTCCTTAGTGCTTGGGAAAGACCCAGTTTGTGGCTCATCCTGAGCCAAGCACGGGACTGTGCTCTCATCTACCGCAGAGCGCCGAGGGGAAACAGGTGAATAAACAAGCCCATTGCCTGGAAACTGTGAATCAAGTGGCAGCAGGAGAATGTATGGCAGCTTGTTACCTTCCTGATGATTGCTGGCAGACTTGCAAAACAGACCCAGCTGGCCAAGAGACAAGACACAACCTCTGGCCCTGCACAGAGACATTCAACTCTCCAAGTACTCAAAGATGCTTCGGCTTTGACTCGTTTCCTCTGTGCTCTCCACCCTGGGCCGCTTGGCCAGAGATGTTATTACTGCAGTAGAAGATCTTTTCTTCATCTGCAAGGGAGAAGGACACTTAGAATAGGCAAGATCTCAAAAATCAGTTATATTCTGAATGATCAGAGTTTTATTTCATGTGAAATCACATCCTGGGAAATTACAGACAGTATTTTACACAGCAGTGCTCATAACTACTTGACAGTGCTTAGTGCCTGTATGCCTGAATAATCCACACAGGCAGCAGCACACTCAACAGATCTTTACCTGGAGTTTTGACTTCTCCTTTGCCTCTTCACTCTTGTCTGGGGAAAGTGTATGGAAGACAAAATTCCTTGAATTTCGAGGTGCATTTGGATTAAGATCTGACATGGCTGCTAGTTTCTGAAGGACAGCTTTAGGTCTGCTCAGGAGTGACCCATTCTTTATCTGAAGAACAAAAATGCTGCATCAAACCACTCACATGAACAAGACAGCTCTAGTAGTACTCTTAATAGAAAAACTACTCTCTACTGAAAGGTTACTCACTGCCATACAAACTAGGAACAGTCAGAATCTCAGTCCTCTGACTCTGTTCTACAGCTTTATTTGGAAATAGTTTTTCAGATGATGACCCACCTGGGTGTCACTGGCAGGTCTGAATGTTTCAAAGGGGTTCCTGGGTAGCAGTTTTGTGTCTGGTGCGACCACCGCCGGGCTCGCTAGTGGAGACACAGGGGACAGTGTCAGCTTCTGGGCTTCATTTCAAGGAACAGAACTTTAGAGCACACTGAAGAACTTAGAATTGACAATAGAAGTAAACACTGTAGCAGGGGGGAAATCTGCATCAAATTACACTATGAGCAATGCAACTGACAGATGAGACTCTGGTTACTAGTTCTATCCCTCAGAAGGGAAAATCTGGGTTTGAAAGAGCTCTGCACACTTGGAATCATGGTCTTGCCAAAACCAAATAAAACTTAAATTTATTTTCACATTATGTAGACTTTCCTCAAGTCACAGATATTTGGAGAAACTCTTAGGAGAAACTCTTAGGCTGACTGTCATTCACTGTCCACTTCTCTGTGATTATAAGGCAAGCAAAAGAATAAAAAATGTTGAAGAATTTATTTCCACTCTACAAATGTGTTTTCAAAAAGCATCAGACTATTTTATTAAGTATATACACACAACTCTCATCAGCCTTGCAGATGCACATTTTCAGTGCTTTTATACCTTTTAGCTTTTCAAGTTCTGGAAGACAAGAGCTCAGACTGGTGTAAGAAAACTAGATACTGGAGTTGTCTGATCCTGCTTCACTGGAGACCACAAGTGACAACTGGAAGTTAGCTCTTGTTTGACTGTCACTTCAATAAAAAGCAAGCTTACCTTTCTTCTGCAGGGACTTTGCAGTTACTTTTTTTGCTAGTTTCATGAACTGGCTGTCTTCACCAATGTCTTCTTCCTCCTCCTCCTCCTGCTCCTTATTTTTTTCCTTCTGCAGCAAATAAGACATTTTGTAAAACTGAAAGTTCTTATTAAGAATGAATGTTTCATTCAGTATTTTAAGTAGAGCAAGTCTTTTCATTATGTAAATGAATATATTCAGGTTTATATACTTTCTGCTGTAAGAGTTTACTGCAATTTCATAGATGCTGTCATCTTCATTCCATTAATGAACAGCAAACCTGTAGTATCACATTCAGCTGACAAATCTGATCTAATACTGAAACTTCCAAAACCTGAAGTTATGCTCCCAGTAAAAGAGACTTATTCCAGTTTTGAAGCTGACTTGTTTCAGAAGTTTTGCCTCTTCCTTCTGAATTAGCTTCTCTGTGCAATACTAGGAGTGAATTCATGAGGAAAAACAGATATGTTTATGAACAGTATTTTTTTCAGGGTTTAACTTGAGGAACCAGCAGTTTTAACCTAGCAGTGGTGAAGACTGAGCAGGATGTCATTCTGAAAGCCAATACCTGCTCACGAAGCCACTGTTCCCGTTCAAATCGCTCTTTCCTCCACTTTGCTTCTGTCTCAAATTGTTCATTTTCATCATCATCATCATTATCTGAATCTCTCTGAAACAAGTCCATCTGTGAAGCATAATCTAGACAAAGGAAAAAAGATATAATTAGCTATACATTTTAAAATAGGCATAAAATAGGTAGACTAGGAAAAAACAAAAACAACCCCAGAACCCCCCAAACCAAATATATTTCTGAGTTTACTTCTGATGGGCTACTGAGTGCTATTTCCTACACACACACACTCTGCCCAATCTTCAGCCAATTTATTTACTGTGGATCAGAAAGGTACCTATGTTCTTCCACCTGAACCTCCTCATTCTGCCAGGGCCATCACTGTGCAGGTCACCATCAATGAGGTACCTCTCCTGGCACAAGCGGAGCTGACGCTTGTCGTCATCCAGCATCGCCTTCCTGCCAACACAGGAGACCAGGGGCAGGTTAGCACAGGCTAGAGCCACCAGCCAGAACTTCACACACCACTGTACACCAATACTCTCACTGACATGTGGAATTTCTGTATTTGATTCTCTAATTCCACTTCACTAGGGAGTTCCTCATCGATAATCTCTTCTTCGTATTCATCCAGCTCTTCACCATCATATTCATCCTCACTTCCCACGTCGCTCCCTGACAGCTCAGCCTCATCTTCCATGAAATCCTGCAGTTTTCTACAAAAGAACATTGAAAGAGTTCAGTTTGGTAGACCAAAAATCATCAACAAAAACCTCCTGAAAGCAAGACTTATCTTATCACATAAAATTAACATAGATCCTAAATAAGAAATTAGGATATGTATTTCACTTGTGAAGAGACCAAGCCTTGAGCTGCTGCACATTTCCATACACAGCCTGCCAACACACAGCACCCCACGCTGTCACCCACCAGAGTCTTCCCAGTTGCCCACCAAATGTGATGGCACTAACTGCCAATGAGACATTTTACTTCCTAGAACAAATAAAGACATGAGGAATGACAGCAACACTTGCTTTCCTGCATTGTTTCAGGTAAAAAAAGCATTGCATTGCTTTCATTGTGGCCTTTTAATTGCCATCTAGGAAAATGATAATGGAAATCCAACATAGCCCACCAGTGACATATTTAAACTTGTGCAATGTGACAGCACCAAAGCAAAAAAGCAGCCAGAGCCAACACCATGAACACATTAGCTGGGGAGGGAATCACTCCAGACAAGATTTCTAGTCCTATCAATAGTCTATTCTGCCCAGCAACAGAGGTACAAAAAAGATGTACTTACAGCTTTTTCTTCAAGCCCTGTCTATGTCTTAGCAGCTCTTCCTCTTCATCACTCATTTCTGCTTCTTCAGCATCACTATCTCCACTTTTTTCATCCTGTCAATGAGAAAGTTTTCAGAAATGAAGGAATTTCTGGAAGAGGATTGCTTTGGAATGACAGCCTCTAGTCTTCAATCAACACACTAAAACACCACAGATTTTTCAGAGGATTCATTATGTGAAGATGCTTAATCCATGGTATCATAATATTAAGGAGACATTTTAAATGATCCTAACATTGCTCTTAAAAACATTGCAGTAGCTTGTTCTGGAAGTCACAATCCTTTCCATTAACAGACATATTAAAAAATGAAGATAGATTGAGTTCTGGTAGTCAGAGCCCTAGAGCAGTTGCCTTGCTCCATCAGCTCATACCTCTTCACTATCAAAGGCATTGTCATCTGTTACAAGCTGAAAATCACCAAGTTCTTCCTCCTCTTCCTCTTCCCTAGGGGTGAACAGAAGAAATGCATGTTTTCATTTCACCTCAGCTGATGGCTTCAGAATAACTCAAGGCAAGGTTTGAACCATCATGAGAGCTGCTCTCAGGCAATTACCTGTGAGTGTTCAAGGAGCTACAGTCTCCAAACAGCATTTAGCTTTAAATGCCTCAAATCCCCATTAGCACTGATTTTTTAAGACCTCAGATCTTCACTTTCAAAAACCATGGAGCAAGTATTAAATCCCAAGCTTGTTTCCCTCCAAAATTCCTCTTGAATCCCCCTAACATTCCCATTTGTTAAGCCTCACAACCCTTTTGTCAGGCAGCCATACACCTTTCCACTTCAACTGAAAAAAGGCAAGTGTCCAACTTAACTTTTGGTTAGGTTCTCATAGTTTGGCAACAGCCCAGAACAGACCCCCAAAGTCCTACAACCTAACCATCTTTTATCAGCTTGATGAAAGTTCAACATTTCTTTCCCTGATAATGAAAAACAAAAGAATTTC
>NW_008589069.1:0-2465 GCF_000691845.1 Merops nubicus
CAGCACGTGGGCTGTGGTACCTCCTGCCGGAAGGTGGGGACACACACTGTCCCTGCCCCACCAGTACTGAGGCACTGCTCTCACTGACACCCAGCCTGCAAGAAATAAAGAAGTAAAACAGTCTGTTAGAAATAGCGTGACCAACAGCACTGGGCAGGGATCGTCACCCTGAACTCGGTACTGGGGAGGCCACACCTTAACTCCTGGGTTCAGCTTTGGGCCCCTCACTCCAAGAAGGATCTTCAGGGGCTGGAGCGTGGCCAGAGGAGGGCAAGGAAGCTGCTGGGGAAAGGTCTAGAGCCCAAGTGTGGGGAGGAGCAGCTGAGGGAGCTGGGGGTGCTGAGCCTGGAGCAAAGGAGGCTCAGGGGAGACCTTCTGGCTCTGCACAGCTCCTGACAGGAGCCTGGAGCCAGGGGGGTGTCGGGCTTTGCTCCCAAGGAACAGGACAAGAGGAAATGGACACAAGCTGCGCCAGGAGAGGTTGAGGTTGGACACAAGAAAAATTTTCTTTCCCTTGAGGGCTGTCCAGGGCTGTCCCAGGCTGCCCAGGGCAGTGGTGGAGTCCCCACCCCTGGAGGGGTTTCCAAGCTGTGGAGATGTGGTGTGAGGGACACGGGGCAGTGGGGACCTGGCCGTGCTGGGGGATGGTTGGACTCAATGATCTTGAAGGGCTCTTCCCACCAAAACAATTCTATGGTTCTGTGAAAGATGTCCACCTTTGGAAAGGTGTTAGCTTTGTAGGAGCCTTGATCAGCCCTAATGGCCCTGAGGAGCCTCACCTGGGCCACCACACCACCCATGCCCAGCAGCCTATTTAAGCCCAGCCCAGGGCGGTTGCAGGGGGTTTGGCCCCAGTTGTGCTGAGTGCTTGTGGCAGTGACTGACCCAGGCTGGTAACCTCCTGGCTGTGGAGGGCTTTCTTCAAGGGGCTATGGCCACCCCATTTTTGTCTAGGTAAGTCAAGCACAGCTGAATCACAGGCTGGTGTTGTGTGTCTGGCTGTTCCCATCTGGGGATCTGAGCATTCCCAAGCTGGTTTGTCCTTTGCTCTGGCAGCATGTGGTGGTGCAGGCACAGACACAGGCAGACTTTGCAGCTGGGAGAGTGGCTACTGGCTCTGGAATGTAGGTCACTGCATGTTAGCCCTGCACTCCTCAGAGCACTTTCAATCCATGTGCTGCAGTCCTAGAAATCTGGGGTTAAGTGCTTGCAGAAAACTGAACTGCAGAAGTCAATGCTGCTAGATTCTCCTTTGCCTATTTCTGAGTCAGCTAACAACAACAGCAATAAACCCCACAAATCTGAAATGCAAGGTGCAGGAGTTGCACGTTCTGCAAGACCTTACGAGGAAAACCTCCTTTTGCCTTCAGGGTGTGATGGAGTCTGTACCTTCTGTAAGGGCTTTAGATTACAAGGCAGACCTTACACAGCATGCTTCTGTTTCAGGAATGGTGAAGGCTTTCCAGTAATGCATCTCAGGGGAGTCCTAGTAATTGAGGCCACCTCTTAAAACAAGGCTCAGACTTAAATTATAAAGTGTGCATGTGTCCTGTGATTGAGGTGAAATGCTTTAGCTTGTGAGCTGTACTGTAGGTGAATTTATGATTTAGAGGAGGCTTGTTACTGGGTTTCCTCTGTCTGACTTATTTATTAGCATAGTGAAGCCCTGCATGAATGGCTGTACTGATTCCTGAAAGCTACTTAATAAAATTGAAACTTCTTCCTAAAAATAGGAGAGCAAGTAGGCAGGCAGCTGGGATCTGTATAAGCAGGAACTGATAGAACTGTGGAATTGATTTGGTGGGAAGAGCCCTTCAAGATCATTGAGTCCAACCATTCCCCAGCACGGCCAGGTCCCCACTGCCCCGTGTCCCTCACCCCACATCTCCACAGCTTGGAAACCCCTCCAGGGGTGGGGACTCCACCACTGCCCTGGGCAGCCTGGCACAGCCCTGGACAGACATTTTTCCTCATATCCAACCTAAAGCTCCCCTGGGGCAACTTGAGGCCCTTTTCTTTTCTACTATTGCTTGTTAATTGGCAGAAGAGCCCGACCCCCCCTCCAGGCTCCTGTCAGGAGCTGTGCAGAGCCAGAAGGTCTCCCCTGAGCCTCCTTTGCTCCAGGCTCAGCACCCCCAGGTCACTCAGCTGCTCCTCACCAGACCTGTGCTCTAGACTACTCTAGACAGAGGTGCCAGGCAGCATTTGTGGATGTCTTTGTTATGTTTTACTTTGTTTCTATGTTTGCTGGTTTTCCCCGGGAAGACTGAATTTGCTGACTAAACATTTTTCACTCGAGTCCCAGCACGGCAGTCTTAGCAGCTCCCAGTATCACTGCTCGGTGCCAGCTCTTGCCAGGTTGAGCCGGATCCCTGACGTGCCCAGTCCATCGTTTTGTTGGCTCTCCCTGGCAGCATGGGCAGCCCGGGGGCTGTCGGGGCAGCCGTGTGGCCGGTGAGGACCGG
>NW_008589070.1:0-2231 GCF_000691845.1 Merops nubicus
GGCAGCAGGTTTCAAACCATTACACGTTCAAAAAACGAGTGGAAGTGACACTTGAGGCTATGGTCTAGTGATTAGGGAAATGTTGGAAGGAAGGTTGGTCCTGATGATCCTGGAGGTCCTCTCCAGCCATAGTGATTCTGTGATTCTGTGATTCGAAAAATACTGTAATGGTAGAGGACATAGAGAAGCAAAATTTTCATATCTGAGTTTTAAGTTACTGGTATTTTTTTCTAAGTGGGACAGACGTTCAGCTGCAGCAATCCACGTAAGATTTCACTACTATATTATTGCTATACACTATCTGAAATATGTAAAAAAATATGAAGATATGATGCTTAAGGCAAGCTGTCTGATGCAACATATTTACAGGTGGATATTTTATACATACATTACTGAAGAAAATATATTTGAACTAACTGGTACAGGACCTTAAGTACGCTTTTTGCTTTTAATGTTCTGATGGCATTTTGGCATGTATAGGTTACTCAGAAGGATACTCTGAATGTTAATGGTCATATATGGAGAATAGCTAATATGAAACTTGTAAGTAGTAAAAAAAGCCTGTATTAAAAGTTTCAATCCAGTTAGTTCTATTTTGTGATGGTATGACAGTATTACTGTTCTTTGCATGCCATATTACTTTATTAGAAATCTAGGTATACAAAATCAGATACTTCTTGAGCTAAATGAAACCAGAATACCTCTCTAACCTCTCTTTTTTCAGGAATGTTTTGCTAAGTAGAGTTCTGGAAAAAGATGAGTCTGGGTAGATGGGGAGCAAATCTACTGAAAAAGTAGAGCCATCTATGGAGAATACACAGAAACACAGTATGGCCTCAGAAAACCTTACCAGTGTTTGAAGTAAGTTCTCATTTGAAAAATTGTTGTTGATGTGACCAGATAATGTTTGATTCTTTCTGTGCTCAGGTCTTTCCACATTCTTATGTGTAGCAAGATTTCAGTGGTATCCAGGCCCCTCATCAATTTCCTCTCCTAAATGGAATAACACCCCTCTGAGTTTTGGTTGGTTTGCAGGTCAGATAGAACACCAACGTTTTGCAGCAGCTCTGTCGTATTTGCAATGTGGATAACAGAGGATAAATTAAGAAGAAAGGGCTCAGAATAAAATAAAAAGATACATTATGGTTTTCAGAACAAGTTACCAAGTGAATGAAGGTTTTCACAAGTATGATGTTTTGAATGTTATTTAACAGGCCCCAGAGAGCCAAATGCTTCATCTCCCTTGGCATTTTTACAAACAAGGAGTAGTCTTGCTTATTTTCTATGTTCATCCTATCAACTCTATGAATATCACAGAACAATAATCTTTTCTCCCTTAGCTTGGCAAATGTAGAAGTGTTCTCTTACAGAAACTATAAAAATTGAATAGAAAGCAAGAGGAGTCTTGCAAATCAATAGATTCTTATCTTGTAAAATATAAAGTCAGAGAAGGAGCACAATTTAAAAATTGTAATTAATTATAGCAATTATATCTAGTTGGAATTCCAAGCAAAGAAACAATGCCTTAGCAATACTGGTAATTATGCAAGCTTAGGAAAAGTACAGTTCAAAATAAAAACAAACATTGAAAACAAGTGCATCTATATATGTAAATAAAAACCCAAGCTAAACCAACTCTGAAACTGAGAAATCAATCACATTACCAGTGCACAGATAACAAATGTTCTGTCCCAGCTCACTTGCCTAAAATCCCCAGACAGACTGGAACAGGATTAGTGGGATCACAACTGGTTATCCTTCTCTAATCCATTCCAGCCAAGAAGATCTGCCTTACCAGCACCTGTTCTGATACATGAGTGCCCATGAAATACTGTCAGCTAAGGCCACTAAACCCACAGGAGTGGCCTAAGTGTCAGTTTATAACTGCCAGGCCTCAGTGTATTTTGAAATCTGTTCTTTTACTGCTTAGAAGAGAATTCTTATTAAATCAGTTTGTTTGTTTGCTGCTATTGATCTTGTCCTCCATTTTTCACTAGGGTCAGATTCAGGTTTTATTATTACTTATTTGGTGTTGCTGGTATTCTATTTACATGGGTCTTAGAGTCTCTAGTGACAGATGAAAGACAACATAGTCTATATATCTAGTATGTTACAGCTATTAGTCTTAGCAAAAGAACAACAAAAAAAGCTTTAAAACCAACTTCTGCTTACTGGAATACATCTTTCTATCCAGAAGGTAAAGTCTTCCCTCTACTCACCCCCCCCCCCCC
>NW_008589070.1:2434-23813 GCF_000691845.1 Merops nubicus
CCTTCTTAGCCAGTGGTGCCCAAAACTGGACACAGTACTCAAGGTGGGGCCTCGCCAATGCTGAGTCCAGGGGCATGATCATCTCCCTACTGCTGCTGGTCACACCATTTCTCATACAGGCCAGGATGCCATTGGCCTTCTCGGCCACCTGGGCACACTGCTGGCTCAGGTTCAGCCGTCTGTCCACCAGCACGCCCAGCTCCTTTTCCACCAGACAGCTTTCCAACCACTCCTCCCCAAGCCTGGAGTGTTGTCTGGGGTTGTTGTGACCCAAGTGCAGGACCCAGCACTTGATCTTGCTGAATCTCATGCAATTGACCTTGGCCCACCGATTCAGCCTCTCCAGATCCCTCTGCAGAACCTCCCTCCCCTCACACAGATCGACACTCCCAATCAATTTTGTGTCATTTGTGAACTTACTGAGGTTGCATTTGATCCTCCCCTCCAGATCACTGATAAAGATATTAAGCAAGACTGGCCCCAAAAACTGAGCCACGGGGAACACTGCTTGTGACTGGCTACCAACTGGATTTAACTCCAGGCACCACCAGTCTCTGGGCTTGGCCATCCAGCCATTTTTTAAGCCAGTGAAGAATCCATCTGTCTATGGCATGAGTTGCCAGTTTCTCCAGCAGAATGCTGTGGGAGACAGTGTCATATGCCTTACTGAAGTCCAGGTAGACAAAATCCACAGCCTTTCCCTCATCCAATAGGCAGGTCCCCTGCTCACAGAATCAGGTTGGTGAAGCAGGACCTGCCTTTTAGGAAGCCATTCTGGCTGGACCTGACCCCCTGGCTGTCCTGCGCGTGCCATGCGAGTGCGCTTAAAATGAACCGTTCCATAATCTTCCCTGGTACCGAGGGCAGGCTGTGGGAGTGGGGGGGTTTGTGCTTCCAGGAAGCTACTTTTGAAGATCAGTCAATTCTTCTGTGTTGTTGACATTGATAATGCCCCATCCTTTCATATGAACAGTGATATCACATCACTGATTCAAGTTTGTTTGGTATACAGCAGCTATAGAAGTACAACCCAACCCATGACTGCCACAATATAGCAGCAAAAAAGTTGACTGTGGTCGATGTTGACAAAGTTGATTGCCACAGAGCTTTTTGTTGTCGCTGGCATGCTGCTCAGCAGTATGTCACTTGGTGGCTTCTGTTTCAGATACAAATTACCTTACATTGCACTGTGTTGTAACAAAATGCTACTGAGGAAAGTGGGCAAACCAGAAGCTTTCACAGGCTTACATGATACAGAATACTCTTCTTCATGGTCGAATCTGAAAGTGTACTCCACTAGAGGGCTCTATTTACACGTGAAAGGAAAATCTGACTTGGCAGTACCGGATCTTCTCTCTTCAGGTTAAAGACTATCTTCAGGTTTTGGTTTATGTAAGAAACATTGTAGTGCATCAACGTACTGGGTAGGACCCAGTCTGGAATATGCAATTAGTTTTATGACTTCATTTTCAGTGGAAGGATGCTGGTCCAACTGGATTTTTAGTCTGAACATGAACATTTTGGATAACTTACAGAATCACAAAATGGAAAGGACCTCAAAAGGTCATCTAGTCTGACCCTCCACAGTAAGCAGGGACATCCCCAGGCATTTCTGTCTTACAAGAGAGAAAAATGTGTATGAGCATTTCAGCTTTCTCTCTATTGAGAGAGATCTGAGTTTTATGGGTTCTGCCAATATCATAAAAGTCTGGGTTTTTTTTGGCAGGGGCTTATGTTTACATACGCTGGTTTTTCTTATGTGAGAACAGCCCTGTTATCTTCCTACCTGAAAGTCTAAAAACAGCTTTACTAAAATAGACCTATGATGAGCAATGCTGTTTTCATCTCTATCACTATCCAAACAGCAGATGTTCCTTTTTTTTTTTCACGTGAACACTGTTTAAAAACTTGTAAATAACAAACATTAAGAACAGTTAACCATAATTTCTAGATAATTACACTGTGCTATCAGCAACAGCATTTCAAGAGCATGGGTTGCATTCTTCCATACTGCAGACAAGTAAGGCTCTGTGTGTAAATAAATGTAGGCATGAGAAGCACAGATAGGTGCTTTTGAAAGTCCCAATGGATTTAAAATCCTATGGCAGACAAGGTTTAGCTCTGCTTCCTTCCTGTAGTAGCCATTCTTTCTTTAAGAGAATTATGTCCAGAACATAACTGCTTTAGCTCTGGGAATATCTGCCTGGAGTGCCATATTGCTTCTTTTACCCAAGGGTAAGCCTGAACTACTCCCTCTCTCAGCTCCAATCTAGCCCTTGGACTGTGCTCTCTCTTCCTTTGCCATTGAGAGCCTGTGTAGGCTCTGGAGAATCATTTCTCTTCACTCTGAGCCATGTTTTACCACTCTGTAGCTTTTGGTTCCAACCTTCTTATTCACAGACCTTTTCTCTTCCAACTGAGAGTTTTCAAATGTTTTTCTCCTGTTCTCTGGGAACTCTAGTTGCTATAGAGACACCTGATGATTACAGAGACCGTCACCACCTTTGTTAGAACCTCAGTTGCTATAGCAATGGTTGTTGGCTATGGGTTCAATGAAATCTGCTACATGGTTCATGCCCTCTTACACAGCAATACAGCTTGTAAAGGCTTCTTTTAATTGTTATGCTCAGTAATGAGACTGTGAGCCAAATTCTGCTCTAATTGAAGTCAGTGGGAGTTTTGCCATTAACTTCAGTGAGACTACAGTTTGATCCTAAAGTCCCACGTGCATAAATATCAAAAGGAATCTACTTTTGGCCCAGTCACAGAGGATGGCTTCATTCAGTTAGCAATACCTGAACCCAGGAATGAAACTTGGATGTCTGTGACTCTACTTTAGTAAAGACTGATTTAAATGACAATCTGGTTTGGATTATTGTAGAAATAGTCAGTTATCAGATCAACAATATCATGGTCCTTCGTGTACGTGTATTCTTTTAAGAAGAGTAATTGTCAAGCAAAGATATGGCCTATAAAATTCTTTGATAAATTTGTTTTTTTAAAGGGAAATGTTTCTCTGCTATTGTTGCTTTGCAGAAATAGTGACAAGACAGTAAACATGTTCAAGGAAATATCTTCATATCACAGAAGGCATGTTCCTCCTCAAAAGGTGGATATAATGCTATTCTTCCAAAAGTCATTCTTTCTTTGTGGTGTCCCTGAATTATTATGATGATTATTATTATTATTTTACATTATGGGAATGACATCTGAAAAATGTGTTAAAGCCAACTTTGCCTTTAAGCTACTTTTTTTTCTATTTAAGATATGCTGGAGATAGTTTTAACATTGTGGCAATCCAATTCAATTACAAGTTGAGACCAGAAAGTGCTATTTCGTGTGTCCTTCCACTTATATTTGTTTCATTAGGTTATACCCAAATTACCCTACACTATGACTGTTGTAGTCACTTGTTCCTTCACCTGGCAGCCATTTCAGGAACTCAGTACTGTTCTCTTGTTCATCCACTGGTTTTGTGAAGCTGTGTGGAAATCTGCTGAGAGTTTGTGTTGGAAGGACAGAAGTTCTTCCCCTTGATGCCATTAATAAAGTCTAAGTTACAGGCAGGATTATAAACCGTCTGATTTTCAGCATGCTCAGAATAAAAATGACATGCCCACTTCAACAGCTGCTGCAAAATAAAAAAACCTCTGAAGTCCTCTTACAGACTTCTACCATGCATATTTTGTATGAAAATCTGCTCATTTTAATCAGTCAGGAATAGATGAAAGAAACTAATGAAAGCAGCTGAAATAACTACCATTGAACCCTTTCTAAAGATGTAGGCTAAAATGATCACAGTGGAGTATGAAGTACCATTACAACAGAAAAACTGAAGTCTTTAGTGAATCATACCTTGTATCAGCATATATATTTTGTGTAGGGTTCTAGTAGAGTCACTCCTCTGGTAGTGTCAGATACATGTGGAAAACTAGAATTCTGTGTGTACTAATGTGATTTTGGTATGCTAACTGCTCTGTAGCATTTTTTGGATCCAGGCCAAGACTCTGAAGGAATCCAGACTCACTTATCATCCCTTTCCCTTCATATAATTTCCTCAAAATTTGGCATTGCTGCAGCAGTTATTCCTGTTTCTCTTTCTTCTGCTCTCCAAAGATAAGCTGTGGAAGACCCCTAAAATAAATAATGAAAAAAAATGCTCTTTTATGAATTCTGCTCTCCTCTGGTGATCAGTCTCATCTGATGATCAAAGTCCATATTAGGCATTTCTTTGTTTTGATGCTAGCCTGTTGAGTGAACTGGCTGTTCTTGCTATTTATGCATGGTAGGTTTTCTGTGAATAAAGGCTTATGAATTGTTAACTACTGCCTATTATGAATCCTGTGCAATTATCTTTTGGATTTTCTGATTGATTTAGCATCACAAAATCAGAATGAAAGAGTAATTCAGGTCTGAAGTGACTTACGGAGGGTCACCTGGTCCAAAGTCTGAGGCAGCTTAGATTGGGTTCCAAATTATTCAGTGCCTTGGTGGTGTTTTTTTTTTTTTTTTTTTTTTTTCCCCTTGGATCTTTAATGTGCAAGGAGAGAAGAGAGGAAGTAAACAGGTACTGCATTCAAATTAAGTTAGCAGTCTGAAGAAGTTATGTAGAGAAAAAACATTTGCAATGTGGAGCTGAAATTCCAAAGTTATACATAAAATCCATTGTATTCAAAGCATCATATGGTGACTGCTGCATTTTCATTCCTTTGTCAGTCTGGTCATGGAGTAACATTAGCACCATTGGTTTTGTTGCTGAAGTTTCAACTTCCTGGGCATTTGTCAAGGGTTAGGGCTGGGCCAACCACTGGACAATGACAGATGTTCTCTATTCATCCCTCTCCCTTCCCAAACCAGAAGAAAAATGGAATAAGGGAGAGAGATTTATGGATTGGAAAATAAGGCTAAACACCTTTAATGAAGAGAATAATAATAAAATTAAACATATACAAAACCAATATTGAGCCCTCAGCCCCCCAGTAGCAATTACATCACCATCACCACTGATGCTGTGGAGCAGGCACTGGGGAAGTTCCAGACTGGACTCAAAGGCAGATGGGAACTGGATTCCTGGGCTGGATTCAGGAACACACAGGTTGGGATTGAAGGTGGTCCCTCATCTTTATACTGAATATGATGTATACGGGATGGAATAACTTGTTGGTTATTTTAGGGCCACCTGTCCTTCTGCTCCTCCTTTTACTTTCTACAGCATTTACAGTGTAGCTTTTTACTTTCCTAACCCCCCAACATGGTACACAAGAGTTAGCAGTGACCTTGGTCTGCACAGGAGCAAGTATAAGCAAGAGCCTTTCTGCATACTGATCTTTACTAGTAGTTATAAACATTGAGTGTTATCACTTGTTACCCATTACCTTCAGAAAGTGCGGCTACTTAGAAGAGACTTAGTGGAATTCACAGAGAAGAATTAGTTCTGTTCTAATTCAAATGAGGACAGCATTACATGTACATTTCCTATCAATCTGTTATGGGAGGCACAGAAGACTGAAATACTGAAAATTCGTGGCGACCTCTAATTTTGGTGAGATTTTCTGCTTTGCAGGAAAAAACTTTATGAGTTATGTGCTGACTAATCTGCTCAATTTCTGAGGCATGTGAAGAATTCTGTCCTGTCTTCTAACATGCACACACAATGTATTTTGGATTATTCACATACTCTGCTTGGATGCCTAGTGCATTCTTTTATGATTTATGGACAAACTGTATTCCAGTATTTGAAAGTCATGTTATTTTCCATATCTTTCTAGTAAGAATACATTATCTGAAATACCCAAGAAACTTAAAGCCCTGTCTGTTCCTATCTGGGAAGGACAGAGAGTAATTC
This sequence comes from Merops nubicus, assembly GCF_000691845.1. NCBI lineage: Eukaryota > Metazoa > Chordata > Aves > Coraciiformes > Meropidae > Merops > Merops nubicus. The sequence goes on from NW_008589070.1 coordinate 8,280, forward strand.
CTTGCTTGAGGATGTTCTTTCCATCCATGCCCCATATTAAAACTTACAGCAGTTCTTTGGCACTGGCTGGGAGAGGAACTACAGGGGCCCACCATCCCAGTTTACCAAAGGCTTGGAATACAGATGGATTTGTGTCTCTTCAAATCACACATGTTGTCCTGGCAAGCGCTTCTTTAAGTGCTTAATGGCTTAATCAGTGTGTTTCCAGGACACTGAGACTTCTATGGACATTTGTCTCTCTCACAACTTAGGTGGTCCTTAGAAAAAACAGTGTATCTTCTTAACATCCTTAAAAATAAAACCAAATCATTTTAGAGAAATCAGCTAAGTATCCCAGGCAGAAAGTGGTAGGAAATTATTGAAGTTGAGCCAGCATTTGTGATATTGCTGCTTTTTTCTCAGCCTTGCTGTTAACAGTTTTCTTTACCCACCTTATTGTCCTGTCTTGCCAGTTGTATTCAATCTCTACTGGATGCAGGCCAGGAGAAACGGTTGTTCCTTATAAGGCAGCTTTAGCAAAGAGAAAGAAAAAGGGCATTGAACTTAGATTTAGATGTTGTTGTTGCTTGAGTTCTCTCCTCTGGAGCACAGCTTGAATTCTCCCATGAAAAATGGTCTCTCTACCATGTCTGCAGTCTAAACCTGGCAACGCTACCCGCTGAGGACAGACCTATGGTTGTACAGAATAGAGCAGGATAGGTCAGAACTAAGATTCTACCAGAACTAAGACCCTCTAAAATGAGAAGAGACATAAGTAAGAGATTATTATGTCAATGTCTCTCAGCAGTCATTTTTGTTTATTTCAGTAGAGCAAACCCAGACCTTTTGTGCACCCATGTTCTTTTGCTCCAAGTGGAGTAAATTGACCTGGTCTTGCAAAAGAGGAAAAGTTGCAGCTTCCTGGCAAGTTGGATTTTACTGGAGACACAATAGTTACAAAGATGCATGGCTCCTCCTGTTGTCGCTTCCTTCTTCTTCCCACCTTCTAAATACATAAATAGCCTTTGAATATAGTTCTTCATAGATTCCACACACAAAAAAAACCCCAAAAAAACCAGGGTCTTTTGGGGGGTGCTAAATAGCATATATTACAACATGAAACATGTTTGCCAGTTTGAGTTGGTGTGCAGACTTAAAGGTTCTCTGTGACTGCAAGATTGTCAGCAAAGCACAGGCTATGAAGTTTGAGTGTTTGTGAAGTCTTGCTTTGAATACGGTGTTTTCTTGAAACACACACGACAAGAAGGTCAGTTACAGGCTCTGAAAGAAAGTCTTTTTTCTTTTTGTTATATTTCCATATGGCATACTAATTAATTTTTAGGGATTTTAAAACACATAAACTGAAATCTGGCTTTGTGAGTTGTTCCTTTATTTAGGAATTTTGTATTAAAAAAATAACATTAACTATTTGGCATGTGAATATTGTCATGTTTTATGATATGCATTTTCATGTTAAGATGGTAGAAGAAAAGAGTATATTAGAATTCTGATAATACAGTGGGTTGCATTTTCCCAATGAAAACTGAATTCCAAAGTTTCCTCCTAAATCCCACCACAGAAATCAGTTCCAGAGAATTTAATAATTCACATCTTACAAAACAGCTGGATTTTTTAGGAAAAATGTCAGTAAATTTTTTTAACATATTATTCGAAGTTACTAATATATGTCATTCAGCATAGCCCCAAAATTGAATATTGTACACTGAGAAGTACCTTTTACTGCACTACAGTTTTTGTTTTTTTTTAAATAAAAAGTAAAATATATATAAAGAAAAAAGTGGGTCACCTAACTTTTCGTGTGATATTTCTAAAGTTATATGGCATTTTAAAAGATATGATAAGAGCATATATTAAACTGAATTGCAGCCATGGGCAAGCAGAGGAGGCAAATCTGTACGACCTTTCTTAATTTTAGAATTTCTATTAAAACTATAATTTTGTAAAGGAAAATAGTACAATTTTTGGTATTGAAAGAACCCCTTTGAGACAATCCTCAAATCTAGAACTCATTTGAAATGGATGGGAGGGACCTTAAGAACAGCTAGCCAGATAAAACTTGTGTTTTTAACAGAATTTAATTGCCTTTGCTTCAGTTTAAGACAGAGTAGGTAAATCACAAATACATGAAATAGCTTTCTTTATTTTTTTTCAGAAGTGTTTTGTACAACATTACAGTTGTTAAAAGCAATTGTACACTTTTTTTTTGTGTAACTCTACAGTGTGAAACATGTATTGGCTCCACTGAACAATATTATATCATAAATAGGCTGAAGGAGAGCCTTCTGTTAACTTGAACACTGAATAGTGTATTGAGGAAGATTAAATCAACACCATTTAGTGCCATATGATGAAATCTGTGTTGAAAAGGGATTTTTCAGTAGAGCAGACCTGGCTATTCAGCATATCTGAATACATAGTTCTCTTACTACAAAATGTAGTCTATTTTTTATTGTAATATTGATGTCTAGAAAACAAGATTTTAATCAGTAACTTCAGCATTTAGCAAGATCTTTAAAAATGTCATTGAAAGCAAAAAACTGTGTCACAGTGAGTTGGTTTACTGCCCTGTTCGTGCTGTAGAGCTCAGGTTGAATTCTGAGTTGGGTCACAAATGAAAGAGTAATTTTATGCCTGTCACCATCTGTGCAGCAGCACAACATTAACCCACATTCGGGCATAATTCAGGGTGCTGTGCAAGCCCAGTCACAAAGGCACACATCCTTGCCTCAGTACTGAGAGGTACTGATAGTTCTGCTTTGGAACACTTAAGCAGCACTACTGCATGATGGTTCTTTCTGTTACTGCTTCACTTTTTAAAAGCAGATTCTGATCTCTCTTGCATCTGGAGAAATGAGATCACAATTTGGCTCCATAACAGTGAAATAACTCATTGTCTACCTAATGTGTTATTCCATTAAGCACCAGTATACCAACCAGTCACGGATATAATTCCCTGCTTCTTGCTCTAATCCTGCTACACTTTCAAATGTAATTCTAATGTAGAATTTTTCTGCATAGAAATATAATTACATCTTTAAGTTGGGCTCAGGAAACATTTGCATCTGGAAACAGTGATTTTGATATCAATAGATAGATTGCATTAAGCTAACTTTGCTACTGAAAACTGACTGGGCTTACAATTATGCCAACACTAGATCTGCAAATGCAGAGCAGGAGAGCAGCATTTTAAGACTGTTTTGTGCCAGATGGCACACCATGTCAGAAAAATCTATTTGAGCCCTTGTGTTCTTGCATTATAACCAGCAGATTGTCAGCTGGACTAAAGTACAGAAAGCATGTAATTTAACTGACCTTGTCTCTCTGTAGGAACTGATTCAGAATCAGAGGATGAAACTACTGAAGTTTTGACTTGGTGAGGCCATTTCCTTTTCCCTTCTCTCTCTCATATGAGATGTATCAGTGTATAAGGACTGCTGCAAAACTTTCTCTGAAAGGTGAATGATTTTTGAACTTGAAAGAAATGCCATTTTAATAAAACAACCCTCTATAATACTGCTTCTCAATCCTAGGAACTTAGACACCTAGAAATAGGATTGTAAATTAATAAACACAGTTCTATTCATTTTCAGTTACATGGTAGAATCCATTTGTTTTCAGATTGTGATCTGGAAATCAAACTTCAGACACAAAATCAGGCTGCAAAATGAGATCTGCAAACTTCCCCCGATAAACCACTTCAGCCTGAAGACACAAAGCACATTGTCTCCTGACACAATGTGGCCAGTAACCACCTTTCAGTTACCTTCATGTTCTGTCATTAACTTTCAGTCAATTACAAAACAGCAGGTAGTGCACACATAGGGGAGCTGTTTGAGAATTGTGTAGGGAGGGAGAAAAAAAAGCAGCTTGCTCTCTCTCACTGGCAGCACAGTTTGCTTGGCTGCACACTTGATATCGCTTTATTTCATAACAAAGAAAGATGCTCAGACTGTCCATTACTGCACTCTGCTGCACTCTGGTAGAGTTCTGAGAGAGCCCTACCTTGGATTCAGCAGAGGTTTGTTAACTCGGGATATTTAAAAAGAAATAATTCAGAATCAATGAACCAAAGTTTTCTAATGATATAACCAGCAACACATTATTGTCTTTTAGAGAAGCCAGCAAAAAAAAAAAAAAAAGCAGCGTCATCTGTCAAGCCAGTCACTTATGTTTATTCCCATGAACTACTCACTTTTTCAACCAAAACTGGTGAAAACCAAAATTGAAATAAATTAAAATTAAATAAAATGTGTTGCCTTAGATGCATTTCTTTATTCATTCCACTGCTTTAATTAAAAAAAAAAAAATCATTCAGACTGTTCCTTCCAGGAAATATGAGGCACCTTCCTATTATTTTATCTCTCTGGTTATAAGTAGAATAACACTGCAAACATTTTTTAAGCTGCCTTTGAGCCTGGTAGATGTTCAAGGCTAATGCAACTTAATCAAACTGGAGGTATGGCTGTGTCCTGAACAGCAGACAGGTAAATAAAAAAATCCAGCCTTAAATTTGCATCTTTTGGAGTGCTTGAGAAACAAGAAAAAATATTTACTGGGATAGACACTTCAAAACATATATTACTGGCAATGCTGTCCTTATTGTTGTCCAAATGTTTCACCTTGACAAGCTATTTTATTTTCATTTTTATTTTAGTAAGCAGTTAAACAATAAGTGAATAATTGCTTTTTAAAAGATGTTTGTTTGTCTTAGGTCTCTAGACCTTTTCCAGTTAATGAAAGTCTAGATTATGCCATGAATTAATGAGCAGGAAAAAAAGAGACCAACCTCCGCCTCCGCACACTGTGATCCTGTAGGCAAAGTCAGACTGAAGGATACTCATTTCAGCTAGCTTTGGATTAAGTGTATACTCTCTAGTTGCAACTCTTAGGCTGTAGTAAATACAACTATTTTAATGGGAGTTCTGATCGTGGTGCATTTGCATGCCACACCTATATTCAAACAAAAGTGATTACATTTTGCTCACTGTCATAGCACTAAGGTTATTAACAGCTATGATGCCAAAATTTGGTGTATCATTTTGCATTGCCTTTTTTACTATTGTCTAATTTATTTCCCAAACTCATATTTAAAAAGACACTAACATTTCTGTTACACTCATAATCCTTTAGTTGCCATTACTGTATGAGAACTAAAATGAAATCAGTGTTTTTCTTTCTATTTGTGGCCAATTTTTCTTCAGATCTGTGTTGTGATTAATGAATATAAGTTTACTCATTTCTCTTGTTCTTCCCACTGTAATAGGTCTATAATTGGATCCATATGCCAGTTTTTCTACTTTTAGACTACTGTTTCTATTTCTATAAGAGTACATCTTAACACTCTTGCTTATTTTGAATATGCTACTGTATCCATGTTATCCAAGAATAAACTATGCCCATGTAGCTATTGGGGGCCATTTAAAAAATATTTTTAGTTATACAAACCAAAACTGAGTATTGCTTCTGTAAACAAATGCATGTCAAGAGTCATAAATGTACTGTGAGTTACCATAACAACACTTAGAGAAAGAAAACATAATTTCTAACACCACTAAATTTCAAGCTTGGCTGAAATCTTCCATCTGGATTCTACACGTACTTTCAAGATGTTAATCTCCCAAGTTTTTTTCTGACCATTGCAGCTTTAACAATGGTTATGGTTTTGCTCTCTGTTTTTTAAAGATATAAATTCTTTACTTTTCCCCTTTTTGGCATCTTTGCCTGCAAAGTTTTTGTGACTAGAGAATTTTAATTAGCTGCTGCATTAACAGATGAATCAATGGACTTTAATTACCAAGTAGTTAAACCCATTTCTCTCTTCATGAATTTTCTGATTAAATTTTATGATGTTTTTTTCTCACAATTATTTTACTAAGGTTTTTTTTTTTTTTTTTTTTTTTTTAATTATCTGCTTCCTATTAATTCATTTTTATCTTACTTAGGACTTAGCCACCTTACTAAGCACTGAAGCATTACTGTTTTACTTAGTTTTGCTTCTTTTATTAAAAGACACATATCCTTCTAGATGATTTAAGCTGAATTTGCTGTGGTTGTGGTCTATATAAGCCCCTGTGGACATAAACAACTTTCCTGAAAGTCTAGGGCTTGATTGGCCGTAATACTCTTTATTCTTCTCATCTTTATTTTGAGGTATGCAAACATGTAGGCTTGTTACAGTGCTCATTTGCAAAGTAGAGTAAGTGCTGTATGATTCTCCATAGGCAAAACTGTTCACTGAAGCCAAAACTAGCTAGAACTGGCTTTTAATTTATGTCAGCTAGATGGTAATTTTTATTAATTTCTCAACAAAGCTTCATTAGAGTGTTAAGTAGGTGACTATGTATATTTTTTCTACCAGTAGTATATCTAACGGGTTGGATTTTCATGGTCATCATAGTTTCCTAGACAAGATGGGAATATTAAATCACACATTCTGGTGCCTTACATACTGCATACAATTAAATTTCAGACAGTTACCCTTTATTAAACTAAATCCATTGCTTAATCAACCAAGAGTTTTTTCTGTAATTCAGAATTGGAAAAATCATGGCATCAGTGATTAATTTAGGTTGCAAAGGATGTCTGAAGAGCATCCAGCCCATGTCCCTGATGAAAGTATGTCCAGCTGGGGCTGCCTTCAGCTAATTGAACAAGGCCCAGGTCCTCCCTTTTAGGCTTGTTACCAACATGACATAAGGCCTTGGGACAGCAGTAACGTGGCTCTGAGGTACATGGGAATGAGCTATGCCTCCATGCTCAGAGCTGGTGTCAGCTCTGAACAGTTATTGGCTACACTTGGTAGGTGCTGACTGTGACACAGAGTATTCCATCTCTCAGCAAGATTGCAACACTGAAGGAGAATTTGGCTTCCAAGGTATTTTGGTTTATTGAATTTTTAGGAATCCTCAGTGGTTGCTTGACTAAGAAGAAAAGAAAAAAAAAAAAAGAGGGGAAGGGGAAGCAGAAGAGGAGGGAGAAGGTGAAGGGGAAGAGGAAGGAGAAGGGGAAAGGAAGGGAAGAGAAGAGAAGGGAAGGAGGAAGAGGACAGAGAGGAGGAAAAAGGAGAGGAGAGAAGAAGAAACTGCCTGTGTAAGCCAATGTAAAATTGTCCTAAAGAATTATTTTCTTGCTGGAGGTATAAGAATAAGTTTCTCTTTTGTTAGACAAATACTTTAGGAGAGTTTTGTTCCTAAAGTAAATGAATCCCTCTCGCTGGACAACTTGAAACTTTTCATAGCTCCTGTATAGTTAAAAACATTTTTAACCCTTTGTATTTTTAGGGGAAGAGGTAGGCTAATTTCTTATATGGCTAGATTTTTCTCTGAAAGCGTGGACATTACAGTTTTTAAAAAAATCTGTATCTCCTGTTGTGGTTTGCTGTTCTCCAGGTTATGTCTCTTAAGTGTTCTCTTTCACATGAGAGTAATGAAGCTGGTTTGATTTTATCCACTATAGTAAGACATAAGTGCTTCATTTCACCTTTTGGGGAATTTCTTCGTTCTACAAAAATCAAAGTTTTATATAACAATGTTAAAGCAGAAGAAAATCTCTCAACTCTCTTCAGTAATCCAGTTCTCACTGAATTAGAGAGCCTTCCACACTTTTTAAAGAAACCCTACTGTTTGTTGTGTTAACATACACTTCCTTGATGCTCTCACTTACAACATATAATTTGGTATAAAATTAGTGGTTCATTTATTATTTGCATTTGAACCTGTAAGGAGTTGGTATTGGTGCAGCTGGAACACTACAGTAGTTTTGACAACTGAGACACCTGTGACTTCAGTTCTGGCCTAAGGAGGAGAAAACGTGGCGAGAATACCCACAGGAGAAAAAAAAAAAAAATATCCTTAGTTAAGGAGGGGTGTGTATGCAATTAGTGAATCATGGTAACACTTGCAGTGTTTAATCCATTACTTAGCCTAATCTTGCCTGCAACATTTTTCTAATTAGAAGACCATTTCAGGTCTTCACTTCCTTAGCAAAAACTCTTAAAATGGTGTAGTCCCTCGTTTATAATTATTCATTCAGTCCCTTGATTATAACTACTGACAATGCAGTTTGCAGTGTATTACAGAAGCTCTGCTTCAAGACAGTTGGATTGGTAGTCCTACCATTTGAAGACAAAAAGGTAAGTGGTACCTTGTTTTTTACCTTGTTCAAGACTTGCATTTTATCATTTTGATAAACTTCTTGAGATTTAAGAGATTCCTTTAGGTTAAATCTTCATTTAGGAATTTAAGGAAAAAGAAAAAAACCTGCTGGGCCAAGATCCCAGACTTTTCAATTTGGCAAATTAAAAAGGTTTTTGTGGCACTAAGGCTTGAACTTACCTACCAATTCCTACCTCTATTCTATCTTTTCTACATCTAACCCTAATTTTTACATGTATTTATTGCCACTGTAGTGAGTTAACCCTGTCTGAGCACCAGGTGCCCACCAAGCCACTCCATCAATCTCCCCCTTTCCTCTCCCTCCTCTACAGAGCAAAAGGGGAAAGGAAAAAAAAAACCCGAAGACTTATTCTCTGCTTCCCATCACCAGTCGATGTCTGGCCCCTTCCCGGGAAGCAGGGCTCCAAAATGTGTAGCAGTTGCTCTAGGGGACAAGAGAGTAGCCCTGCCTCCCTTTGTACTAGCTTTACAGTTGAGCTGATATCACATGGTGTGGAACATCCCTTTGGTCAGTTCAGGTCAGCTGTCCTGGTTATGTTCCCCCCAAGCTCCTGCCCCCCATCCCACTGTGGGGAGAATGTTAGTAAGAGCCTTGGTGCTGTGTGGAAAATGCTGTTGTCAGAGGTTGATGTTCACAAAAGAGACAGAGGAGTCCTGTAAAAAAAAAAAATATGTATCTGAATAAAAGGAGAGTCCACAGGCATATCCCGTTGGGGTCTCTCAGTTTTGCTGGGGGATGCAGCCCCCTTTTTATCCTAATTTTCTGGCCACATTTCCCTCCTCCGTTCCCCATTGGCTGAGGTACTCAGAGTGTACAGACTGCCCGGTCCACCTGCTACATATCGCCCTTCACATGTAGCCCCTTCACATCAAGTGTTCTATGTCTCATTAACTGTATGTTATGCCTCCCCTGGGAGGAGAAGTCACTATGTGTAAGTCTATTAAGCCTGTGTACTGGTTCCTAAAATTCAAAAGTTTAGGCTATCCAAACTTATTGAGGTAGGTATCTGGGTTTGTTTGGTTCTCATTCAAGTTCTCTGGTTTTCCCTACCTTCTTGTTTGGTTCTTTTATATGCAAAGTGACCAACCTATCACCGTGGGTAACCGCTGATTGCACCTCTACAAACTGTTCCCTTATCCCTTACTGTGAAGATGCATTCATCATGGTGGTGGGCACAACATGGGTGTTATCAACACCCTTCTCTCTCCCAACAGAAAAGCAGGGCACCAGGAGGGTTGCAATGGGAAAATCAGCTCAGCCAGACTCCATACAGCAATACAGTATGTTCTATTTTTTGTCTTCAGATATTAATAATTATTTATTATTACTTTGTCAATTATTAATAAATATTTTTATTAATGAATTATGAAACTGTTCTTATCGCAACCCACTGGTTTTCCTTTTCCTTTCTGAGTGAGTGGCTGTGTGAGGGTTAGTTGCCAGCTGGGGTTAAGCCATGTCAGTCCTTTTGGTGCCCCATGTGAGGCCCAAAGAGTTTGAGATAAGGACAGATCTGACCAGAATGTTCCAGATTGAACTTGTAGCTGTTATTGCTGTTTAGGTATTAATCAGCAGGCTTCTGTGCTTGCCATGGGGCTTGTGTGCCTTGCTGTGCAGTGCAGTCCAGTGCTCATCAGTGGCTGCTTTCTGCTGCCGCTGCTGACCACCCTCCACTGCTGGGCCCAGGAACAGTCTGGTAACACCAGTGGCCACATGCCTGGGCTGGCAGGTAGCCAGGGCATCACTGCTGTTTCTGTGCTGCTGTACTGGACAGGCTGGAACACCAGTGTGAGCTGAAGTCAAAGGGACTGGGACGTGTGGACGAGTCCCTGCAGGAGCAGGATGCTCTGAAGTGTGTAGGCTGTGAATAAGTCCATGCCAGAGCTGGTACACCTCAAAGTGCATGTGGCTGTGGTCATGCTTGTGCTGCAGCAGGTAGATCTCTGAAAGTATTTTGGCCCAAGGATAAGTCTGTGCTGGAGAAGGTACACCTTGAAACATCTGTGGCTGTGTGTGAGATCATGCTAGAGCAACTCAAAGCGTGTGGCCATGGATAAGGCCACAAAAGGACATGTACATCCTTAGAAGGACTACAGCCATGGGCAAGGCCATGTTGGAGCAGGTCTACTTGATCAGGCAACCTGATCTAGTTGGGGATGTCCCTGCTTACTGCAGTGGGATGAACTAGATGACCTTTCAAGGTCCCAACTCAAAGCATTCTATAATTCTGCTTCTGAAGGGACTGTGGCTGTGGGTAAGGCCATACTGGAGCGGGTGTAGCTCTGAAGTCATTGTAGCCCATGGATAAGGCCATGCTGGAGGACTGTGTGGAGGACTCGGAGCGACTGTGGCTGTGGAAAAGTCTATGCTGCAGCAGGTACACCCCTGAAGAGACTGTGGCCCATAGGTAAAGGCTCCACTCAGAGCAGGTACACCCCTAAGGGACAGGAGTCTGTGGATAAGTTGAAGTCGGAGCATGGGAAAGGGGAGGAATTCATTGCAATGTTAAACCCTATGGTCTGGTCCAAAGGGACAAAGGGTAGATAAGTTTCTGCTTTGGGCATTTGAATTTTCTTCACAGTAGCTAGTATGGGGCTATGGTTTGGAGTTGTTCTGAAAACAGTGTTGATAACGCAGAGATTTGTTGTTACTGCTGAGCAGGTCTTACAGAGTCAAAGCCTTTTCTGCTTCTCACACCACCCCACCAGCAAGTAAGCTGGGGGTGCACAAGAAGTTGGGAGAAGATGTTGTGGTGAGTAGAGCCCACACTAGGCAGGGATCGGCGGTTGTTCTGAAAACAGTGTTGATAACGCAGAGATTTGTTGTTACTGCTGAGCAGGTCTTACAGAGTCAAAGCCTTTTCTGCTTCTCACACCACCCCACCAGCAAGTAAGCTGGGGGTGCACAAGAAGTTGGGAGAAGATGTTGTGGTGAGTAGAGCCCACACTAGGCAGGGATCGGCGTGCGGAAGATCTCGCGATGTAACGGAAAGCTCAGACTGCCCACGAGGGGCCTTGTGGGTGTGGCTTGTGCTATATAAGCAATTGCAGCTGCGCAATAAACGCCATTTGCAACATCCTTCACATTGAAGCCTGTGTCTGCTGATGGTACCCAACGGCAGAGGTTGGGTGGCAGAGAGCTCGGGGATCGGGTGTCGGTAACGACAAGAAGACACAGCTGGGACAGCTGACCCCAACTGACCAAAGGATATCCATACCATATGGTATCATGCTCAGCATATAAAGCTGGGAGAAGAAAGGAAGGGAGGGATGTTTGGAGTTAGAACATGTCTTCCCAAGTAACAGTTATGCGTGATGGAGCCCTGCTCTCCTGGAGATGGCTGAGCATCTGCCTGTCCATGGGAAGTGGGGACAGAATTCCTTATTTTGCTTTGCTTGTGCACGCAGCTTTTTGCATTGCCTATTAAACTGTTTTTATCTCAACCTACAAGTTTTCTGACTTCTACTCTTTGGGTTCTCTCCCTCATTCCACTGAGGGATAAGTGAAGGAGCAGCTGTGTGGTGCTTAGTTGCAGCTGGGGTTAAACCATGATAACTCCTCAGCTCTTCTCTGAACCTTCTCCAGTCCTGGTTTACATTTTGTGATACAGCAGGTAACGGGACCAGCACAGCACACCGTAACACAGGATTTTATTTCTGCTGACCCTTTTCTATGCCAAGCAATATTTTACTTCTACAAGTAATATTAGAGATTTCAATTTGACTTTTAATCTTTCTGTGTTATATCTTCCTCATCTTTAAAGCAGGGATAAGATAAAATACTTCTCTCACAAGACTGTTAAGAAGATTAATGGGATTATTTTACGCCTAGTGACATAAGGAAGACACTTTGTAATTCCTCTGCCTGCTAGACCAAAAGACACACTGTTTAGGATAGCAGAATGGCATAGCTTAGATCTAAAGACATCTCTGAAAATGTAAAATAGAGTACAGTGTAGAATGGGAGGACAACTGACTGGATTTTAGTTCTTAGGGTAAGGGACATACAAAAAAAAAAAGCCTACTGGAACAGAAGCCTCAGTTATATATTCCTCCTGGAAAGGCTGACAAGGGAGGAAAACTTCACTATAATTACTATTAAAATTGGTAAGTATTGATATTAAAGACATTGGTGAAACTGCAAATTATATACTGGAAAACCTCATCTTTGTATTTGACAAAAGGGTATGGAAGGGACTTTGTTGTGTTACCCTCTGTGCAGTAATTTCTCAAGGCACAAAATCACATAAAGCAAAGGTTTTAACTCATCTTCAACAACTCTAATGCTGAAAATGAAAAACTAAATAAACCTAACACACAGATTGGCTTCATTTGATATTAGATGTGTAGCTTTTGAAATGCTGTCTTTTTTTCAGGTTAAGCACATTAAAACTCAAAGAAGAGACACTGTCATCTTTAACATATATAGGCAAAAGCAATGAAAAGGAAGCAGCTGCTGTTGTGGATCACAGTTACCATAGCAATGCATTCCCACAGTCACGTAGAGATTCATTTATAATAATAGTGGCTTTAGTAAAGAAGAAGGCAAAAGTTGCCAGTACCATTCATGTGGTTTTGTGTGTTACAGATTTTTACTGTTTACAATAAGATAACTTTATTAACAGATGGACAGTCACCACTGAAGGAACATGCTGAAGTAAATTAGCCAGTTTTCAGTTACTTTCATCCATTCTGAGTAATTACTTGTAAATATTAATTTGAAATCAGTAACATCATACCCAGGACAACTCACTAAAACTGCAAGTCAATGTCTGATTAATTATCTTGTATTAAACTTGGTGCAGTCTTATCAGGTTCATACTTACATAAAATGATACAAAAAGAAGGATAACTTTCAGGGGCCCACAATTTCCATGCTATGAAAATGCTTGTTACTAAAAAATAAAACTTGAAGACTGATCATTGGAGGGGAAAAAAACTAACCAAACCCAAACTAAATCTTCCCAGCACATAATCCTGACAAACCACATTAAGCAATGATACATTTAAATAAAGAGATGTATCAAATCCTATATACTTACACATAGAACAGATTGAGCAAAATCAAGCTACACATAAAAGTAGCAAAATTTTGCACTGATCGGTTTATAGTAAAACTATTGTGTAGTTTGAAGATGAAAAATTATTTTCATTGAGAGATTTCAAAATTTCCAAAAGGAATAAATGAAATAAACTTCACACAATAACATAAGCACTGTCACCTTATTGTTACACCAATACAAAGAACAAACTGCTTGAAATCAGAATAAAAATAGATTTTGACTTTAAGGATGTTCATTATTTTTATCCTTTAACCTATACTTGAAAATGTGACAAAAGAGAAAGATCTTAAAAATACTTCTGCTGCTTTTGATATTCAGGTTCAGTGCCATAATCTGTAAATGTCCACATCATGATGACAAAGCACATTTGCTAGGATGCTTATTCAGCAAAATAATTTGTAACATTATTCAGCTGTTCAAAGCGTGTAATACTTAGCAATTAAAAGGAAGAAGAAATTGAGGAAAAATGTTAAATTACTCAAGGCAAAAATTCTACAGAGCCAGTATTTCTGTGCTATGTTGCAGCATGTACAGTATGTTATATGCATGAAATTCAATCCAATGAAAATTTTAATGAATATTTATAAAAAATGGAACCTTGATGTTGTTTTTTTTTTTTTTTATTTTTTGCCTGTACTCTAAGCAGCAGTTAGTATAGTACACAGACAATTAAAACACAAATTTACTGCAATTTTTTATTGGCTGAAGAAGGTCACTCTGTCTGACCTCTCATATGACAGATTAACCTAAACCCGCTTTCAGATGTTATTTTTCCAGACCACAATACCAATTTCATTGTGCTGTCCAGTAAGTGGTACAGCATAGCAAAATAGATTTTGAATGTGCAGAAGGTAGAACACAGACCAGGGGTTATGCCACAGGTCCTCAGACAACTGTCACATCCCTCCCTCTTGGTCTCTACAATGACTGGGGTAGATGATTGGCTGGATAGCTGGTTTGCATAGCCCAGCCATATATCCAGGTTTCTTCTTTTTTCTGCCAGAAGATCAAATTTGAAAGATGTCTGAGGATATTGAATGTTTGTCCAAATCTTTGGATATCCCCCAAAATAAAACAGCAAAATACTCTGAAATCTCAGGCCTGTTCACTGCAGCCATTCCTGTGACACAGGTTTCTGAACTCCATATCCGATGCATGCAAACAAAAATATGAAAACTCTTGCTTATAAAGGTGCAGAACTTGGAATTGTTCTTCCTGACAGTTTCCAGACCTGCCTTGTCAAAGTGACAACAATCCCTATTTTGAAAGTGGCAAGGTGTTTCTGTGATTGAATATTGGAATGAGTCTTTATACAATTGAAAAAAAGAACAAAAACAAACCAAGACTCACAACAAAAAACCCAAACTAAACAGAAAGAATACTCCAGACTCCAGTTTTGCAGTACCTGCAATGATTTTGAAGTAGCTGCTATTCTGGACAGCTGCTACAGAGTAATGTAGTTTGAAATAGAAGAGCTCAGAGTGAAGTGCCAGAAGCAAGCCAGAGTCTGTTAGGGGACCTCTACATAGAGTTGTTGCATTACCTTTTCATTCCAAACTGTTTAAAATCTGGGTGGTTGTTTGCTTTCTCATTATGGAGAGAAAAGGCCTAGATCTATTCCAGTCTCCTTTCAAATCAATAGAATAGATAATGTAATATTGTGTAAAATATCTATGTAACCATAGTCTGTGAGTTTCACGAAGTGTCTTGATGTTTCTGAAAACTGTGATATTATGTCCACTTATACTAAAGGTCTACGCATAACTCCAATACAACATTGTTACAAGAGATGTAAAAAATCTATATATGGGGTCAGAAATAATAGGTAACTGTCAGAATGACACTTCATAACATACAGCAAACTAAGAACCTATTGCTGAGCTGCTTCAAAGAAGCCCTCTGTAACAGAACTACCCTGCAATACAGCTGAGAAATTTACGCACTTGCACTCCACTGATGGGCTGTATTTCCATTCCATTCACTGGAATCTTTGGGGAATCACATTGCCATATATAATTAAGTCCTCACAGAAAATGGATTCCCCTTTCCCCTTAAAATGGATCATTCACAAAACAGGCTTTTCAAGTTACAAATCACTTCGGTTATTCTTGCAGAGTCTGTTCTTGGGAAAACGCATCCCGTGACCCCAGCAAACCAAACCGTTTCACGCAGCTGGGTGCACTACACAGAGCTCCGTGAAGGTTCTGCACGAAGCTCAGGTCTACGGTTCTCTCCTAACGAAGAGCCGCGCGGCCCGCGCACAACAGACAGGGCCCCAGGCCCAGCTGCCGCGGGGG
>NW_008589071.1:0-7204 GCF_000691845.1 Merops nubicus
CGCCACCGAGCCGCTGCGTTTTGGGGAGGGATCGGGCGGCAAGGGGCAGTCGGTTTTCGGGGCCGTCGTTGCCGAGGTACAGCGTGGCAAAGCCCCGGCCTGGCCGTGCCCGAGCGCACCACTACATCCCAGTCCTGCCGGTTGTGGGATGCCTGTATCCCGTTCCGCGCGTCGGGAGAGCGGGTGCCCTCAGGGAAGACTTGAAGCAATGGGCAGGGTACTCGCTGTAGGGCTACTGGGGCAGGGTCATCAGCAAAGCTCAAGCAGCAGTGAGCAGTTACGTTTCTCTGTCCATCCCGTGCCAATTTGAGAAGATGGTCTTAGGTACAAACAGTAAACAGCTGCTTTGAGTACACTCTCTGCTACTCCTGTCTGGCAACCTCTCCGGAACAACGTGGTGTGGATGTGAATCCCACTGGTGGCATGGATAACCCAAGACCTGTAACTGTTCTGGGTGGGTAGCAGCAGCAGAAAAAAAGGAGTGGAACCAATGAAGCTAAACCTCATCAGGACATGAAGCTAAACTTCTTTATCCTCGAGACTTTCTCTGCTCCATCTCCAAGCATAAGCAAGGAAACCTTTGTCAGGATAATGGAACAAACTTGAGAAGGCAAAAACTGTAAAGCACAGGAACAGAACGCACAGGGGGAAGAACACTGTGCAGCCCCACAAAGGCCAGTAGCCAACCACGCTGCTCCTTCCCCACCTGGAGTGGAGGAAACAGTGCCTCAGCAGCAGGGTCGGACTCCTGCCCCACTCTCCCAGCTGGGAACACGTCAGTCCTCCGCTCACTGGAAGCAGTTCAATGGCAATGCTCGTCAAGCTCTTTCTGGAGGTCCCACACCATCATTCACTTACTGTTTCAGCTTTATTAAGCTGCAGCTAACCATTTTTAGGTTGATGGATTAGCTCAGATCTTTTGCTCTTTTGTCAGTGAGGAATATAACCCTTATATTTTTTTCAAAACGAAAAGCAAAACACAAACCCAAATCTGGTTTCCTTCCCAACATATACTTTCAATTGTGGAAAGAGTAGAAGACATTTGGAGACTAGCTAAGAGCTCCAGTGCAAGTCTTGAATCTCCTGTCTGAGATGAAATCACTGATTTTTGGGGGGCATAAGCATCCTTATTTTGACCTGAGAAACCACCATCTCCACATCCTCCCCAAAAGTATTGCAGATAACTCTTAATTTTTTTTTAAAAATGACCAGTAGTTTTTTTTTTTTTTTTTAATAAAAAAGACACTTCAAGCACAACACAGTTATTTTCTCCTTATGCTGCATTTTCTCCTCAAACCCTAGCGCAGGGTTGTGTTGGCTTCCCAGGCACCCCTAAAGCCTGTGCAGGTAAGTGCTCCTTCACAGCGTTTTCTAGTTTCTTCAATAGAGGGAGTAGATAGTTCTTTCCTTTGTGGCATTATTTGAGGTTCATAGAGAAACAGCACACTGGCTTTCAAAGGGAGATGTTCAGGGTTTATGTAATGTTTCCAAATGGGATTTTGTTTCCTTTTTTTTTTTTTCCCCTGAAAAAAAATCTTTTCTCCCTTATTTTATTGAAGTATTCCATTGCCTAATTCCAAAGCCTGCTAGTTCCTGCACAGTTAAGGTTGCAGCTGTTACTGTTTAAAGCTTCATTTTGCCTCCTTATTAATGCCTTCAATAAGGTCTCATGCTCGAGACTAAAAAGAAGGTCTGAAGCATAAAACAATGATCTGAGTTTTTGTGGTTCTGTGCCCATGCTAGCAATTTGGTTGAGAGAGATGTGTCTGCAATACAGATTTACAGTCATGCGGCTCCAACCGTTCACTTTGGTCCCCTTCAAATATATATGATCAGAACATGAAGGGACAGGAGAACACAAGGGAAAAGGCAGGTGGGGAAATGCAGAGCTGTAATCACATGACTAACAGAGAAGACCCTCATGCCTGCCTCCAAAATCTGCTGTAAATGGTTCCTGCCATTCTCAGTGAGTGCGGTGCATTGCCTGCTTCGAAGAACTGATACTCTTGGGCACAGCCAGCTGCCGGTGGGCAAGTCTCCAAGTGCAGACTCAGATCCCTACTGCACACACAACCTGAGAAAGATGGAAAAGATCGGATAAGTGCAACAGCAGGAGCATACATCAGTTTACAAGTAACTACTCAAAATGAAGCGAGAGCAAAGCATTCTCATTTCCACCTACTTCTGCCCAGGTATTACTGTAACCCAGCTGGTTTTCTCCATGAGAGCCCTCATCAAAAACTGGAGGATAGGTTTCATGAGACAAGAGACCTGAGGGATCATCACAGCTGCGATTCAGAAAGCAAGCCAGCATATGCATGGAGGTGCTTTGTGCAGACAACTTCACTACCTGTCTTTGCTGCTCTCTGTATTTCAGGGGGAATGGCGATATGAGCATTTGCTGATTATTTCTCACATTGCTGTTTGTTGTCACTGTTAACTCTGTTCTTGTGGGGCCTGGCAGCATGACGCATGCAGCTGGACTCCAGGGCTCTGGTGGGCACTGTACAAGCACAGAACAAAAAGATAGTTCTAGTCTCCAAACCTTAACTCTAACCTCCAGCCAAAAGATAGCAGCACTGTGGCCACATAAGCAGAGGAACAAGACAGTACTGTCATATTTTTTTACAGTGAAAGCGTAAATCCAGTGAGGGTGTTTATTCTTTGTTCTGTCTCACTGCCCATCACTTCTTTATGCAGTAGTCAGATTACTTACTGCAACATGAAAGATCTCAACTTTTCAAGTCTGTATTTCTGAAAGTCAGCAGTAGTGATACAGATCAAGAATGCAATTTAAAAAAAAAACAACACACATACAGAAATACTCTGAGGGATGATTTGACCCAGCTTTCTAGTCATCAGTTTTATTCTGATGTATCTTCAGTCTTAGCACAGACTAAGAACATGGAAGCATTCCCTGAGCATACAGGCATGGTACTTGGGAAGCCAACGCTCAGCTGTTGGTGTAACCCAACAAAAGGATGTCAAAGGGCAACAACAGCAACTTCTACCACCACAGTAGCAGTGAAAGAATAGAAAGGGCATGTGCGAGAGTTCTGCTGAAAGTAGCAGGTGAGTTAGTGTCAACAGGCAGAGAAAAGGCTGAAGTACTCAATGCTGCCCCTGCCTCAGTCTTCACCCACAGAGTCTGCCAGCCCTTTGTGCCTGAAGGAGGAGAGAATCTGTTAGTAGTGGAGGATCCAGAAGATCTGAGTCAGAGACCTTCTCTTGAGGAATCTCCAACCCATGCAAGTCTGGGAAACCAGCCAGGTGCTCAGACAGCTGGCTGACATCACTGCAATGCCACTTTTTTATCTTTGAAAGGTTACAGAGATTTGGAGAGGTACCTAATGGCTTAAACATGCTAGATGTTGTAGCTTCTAAAAGAGCAAGGATGATCCAAGGAGCTACAGCCTGGTGAGCCTCTCTCTGGGACAATCACAAAATCAGGTTCTCTTAGAAGCCATTTCTGGGCATATAGAGGAGAAAAAGGTGACTGGAAGGACCCAGCATAGGTTTACCAAGCACAATCATGCTGAACAACATGGTCACCTGCCTCAATCCATGGATGATGGGACAGCAGTGGATAAGAGGCTGTCAGCATGGTTTACCACAGCTTCCTTGTTGAGACAATTAGATTAGAAAAAAAATGATTGGATCAATGTGATTAATGGTTCATACTCTACCTGGCAGGTGGTTACAAGTGAAGTTCTTCAGAAGCCTTGAGACATGTCCTGTTTAGTATCCATATCAACAGCTTGGAGGACACAGAGAGCACTTTCATTCAGTCCACGGACATCAAATTAAATCATACAGTCAGCATGCTTCAGGATGGAGCTGTCATTCAGAGGGGCCCAGAGAGGTTGTGGAGTCTCCTTCACTGGAGTCATTCAAAACCCGCCTGGACGCCTTCCTGTGTGATGTACTCTAGGTGATCCTGCTCTGGCAGGGGGGTTGGACTAGATCTTTCGAGGTCCCTTCCAACCCCTGTGATTCTATGATTCTGTGACAAATGCACTTGGTGTGGACTAAGCCCCTGCATTTCTATGTATCAGCCACTGACACGCTGGGGAGCATCTGTACTGGGAAGGATCAAGGTCCCCTGCTGGTCCATAGACCAAACATGATCCAGCAGAGAGCCCTGGCAGGTGATGAAGGCTTACAGCATCCTTGGCTGCATCAACTTCAGTATAGTCAACAGATCAGGAGAGATGATTATGTGCTTTTACACAGCATTCAACAGACCTCATCTGGAGAGCCATGTATAGTGTGGGTGTCCCCCGTTATGGGGGGCCTTGATAAACTTATGCAAGTCCCTTGGAAGACCACCAAAACAGTTGGGACCTGAAGTACTTGCCCATTGAGGAGACACCAGGAGAGCTGGACTTGTTCAGCCTGGCAAAGGGGTGCCTAATAGAAGCATTGCAGTACCTGCAAGGGGCTTGTCAAGAAAGAGGAGCCAGGCTCTGTATGGAAGTACAGAGCAGATGACAGACCACGTTCGTTAACTGAAACAGGACTGCATCTAAGGGAAACATAAACAAACAAAAAAACCGCAAACCACAAACAAAGAAAAAAACACTGAGGATTATTAAGTACTGGAACAGGTTGTGGAATCCCCATCCCTTCTGCTGACTGCTTGCCCAATACCGAATGCTATTACCATAAACAGGCAGACCAGCAGCCAAACTCCTCCCTCCACTCCCATATCTCATCACATCCAAAGTGCCAGACAGCCAGGGGGAGAAACAAGTCAATGCACTCACCCACCACAGTGCACATGAAGAAGGTAAGAAGCCAGCTGAGGAGCCAAGTCATGAGCCCAGTTACACAGTAAGGACCCAAAGACAGCTTCAAGCTCTGGCCCTGCTATCCTGGGAACTCCACTTGCCTTGAAGAGTCAGGGAGCCCTCCTTATAGCCAGCACCCAACATGCACTGTATAAACTAACCTCCTAACCCCACTGCAAGCAGTCAGCTCTTACAGAGGTGGCTTCCTGCACCGCCTCCAAGTTAATGTGAAAGGTGGGGGCACCTGGTGGTGATCTCCTCATCAGTTCCTACCCAAGGCTGGCCAGACCCTGAGTGAAAACCAATCAGGAGGGTCCTTCTTGCCTGGTTATGGACATCATCCATATGCCAACCCTCATTCAGGGCTGGGGGTTCAACCCCAGCACTTCACCATCGTTGGTGTTTTTCAGGACCTGACTGGATGAGGCACTGAGCAACCTTGTCTTAGTTTAGTTTTTACCCTGCTTTGAGCAGGAGGTTAGACTAAAGGCCTCTCAAGGTTCTCTCCAACTTGAATGATTCTGGTTCTAACCAAATATGAATTCTGGACTGAAGTCAAGAAAACCTAAACCTTCATAAAATTTTCAGAGATTTTCACACACAGAGAGAATCACACACACAATCACTACTACGGTTAGAAAGGACTTTTAAGATCATCGAGTCCAACCATTATCGAACTCTGCCAGGCCACTGCTACACCATATCCCTCAGCAACCCATCTAGACAGCTTTTAATACATCCAGGGGTGGTGATTCAACCACTTCCCTGGGAAGTCTGTTCCAGTGTTTGGTCACTCTTTCAGTGAAGAAGTTTTTCCTAATGTCCAACCTAAACCTCCCCTGGCATAACTTAATACCATTTCCTCTTGTCCTGTCAGTTGTGGCATGTAAAAAGAGGTCAACACCCACCTCCTTACAGCCTCCTTTCAGGTAGTTGTAGAGTGATAAAGTCTCCCCTCAGCCTCCTCTTCTGCAGGCTAAACAACCCCAGGTCGCTCAGCCACTCCTTATAAGACTCATCCTCAAGACCCTTCTCCAGCTTTGTGACCCTTCTCTGCACCCTCTCTAGAACCTCAATGTCCCTTTTGTACTGTGGTGCCCAAAACTGAACACAGCACTCAAGATGCAGCCTCACCAGTGCCAAGTACAGTGGGACAATCACTTCTCTAGTCCTGCTGGCCACACTATTCCTCATACAAGCTATTTTGTACAAATGTGTATCACCTGGCCTATTAGCAAGCTTGCTGCATGGACAAGTTTTACAGAAATTATCGTGTTATTTTAACAGTGTCTGGTATTATTAAAGCCCTATTAATCTGGAATTAGAAGGAGACAGTGGACAGTATTTAAAATCAAAATATTTAGAAGCTCATCACAGTTGTACCTGTTTTGGTAGCATTTTTTTTTAATAATTGTTTCTTAATATATGAGTGTATTCATCTCAAGAATTAAACAGTCTGTTTGTTCAACCTCCTGAACAAATCTCTAAAAGTAAAGGTGAATTAGAAAATAGAAGCATATTGCTACTATTATTTCTTTAAAATTTATTAAACAGTTAAAAAAAAAAATTGAACCCACTCTTTCACCTTGCCTCTTTCTTACAAAAGAATTCCTAACTTTATAATTCCTGGGATTGTATTCTTTTGGACAAAATACTTCTGGTTAATTTTTATCTCTTTCAGTTTTTCTGTGAAGACAGAAGAGCTGTTACATTTTTTACAGAACTTCTGTCTGTATTACAGTGGAAGTGATCTATAGGCATTGGAGCACAGCATTCAAAGCTGCTGCTCCAGAGCTACTTGCACAGAGGCCACCGTGTGTTCTGGCAGTGACCTTAGTAAGACGCCTATGGCCGTGCCATGCTAACACAGAAAGCGTTTTGAGGTGACCAAGAGGGAACTGACCTGCGGGGCTGCAGCTCGCGCAGAGTCCCACGTTGCCCCATCTCTTCCCCGGCAGGGGACTCTGCAGGTCAGCCGCCAGGACACCATGAGGAGCCCGGGCAAGTCTTTGCTACAACTGGCTCTCAGTGCTTAGCTAGGACAGCTGAATCTGGGTAATAGCATCCTCTCCCCCCCAGAAAAGCCAAACTCATTTATTTATACTGAAAGGGAAAGGTGATGGAATGTCATTGCTGCTCTGAGCATTCACCGTACTGAGGCGACAGTAATGACATGAGTGACTGCTACTGTATACCTGCTGTAAAGAAGTGTATTGTTATATAGTGTGTGTATCTATTGTACAGTATACATGTACCTACACAGTCTAATATAGACACTATATATAACACATATCCAATAACATATAATATGTAATATATATAAATCTATGTTTAAAATACTATAATCTATGCTTAGAATTACTATATTTGCACTGTATATTATTTTTAGTATTATATATAAAACATATTTATAA
>NW_008589072.1:0-365 GCF_000691845.1 Merops nubicus
TCCCGGGGCCGCCGGCCCCTGTCCCCTCCTCACCCTTGCCCCTCTCAGGTTTGCAGCGCACCCGGGCGACGCCGGCCCCTGGTTGTGTCCGGAGGGTCCTTTTCCCCAAAATTCCGGGGTACCTGGAAGTAGCGCACATCCCAGGTGGGCCCTTTTGGCCGTTCTCTGGCCCCTGCGGTGGGCCCAGTTCCTCAGGGGACCCAAGGCGTGTCAGTCCCTCCCTGGCCAACTCGCTCCTCGCTGAGGCCAGGCTAAAATGAACACACATAAATGGGGCTGACTTGTGCTGTCCAAACCAGGCAACACAGTTCAGAGTCTTTTTAAAATACTAGGGTAACGAAACGGCAGCTGTGCTGGCAGCTGGC